>NC_061113.1:120515862-120638885 GCF_002878395.1 Capsicum annuum
TTGGTTATTTTAACTTCTAATTCTATTGTAATATATAAGAAACATTTATAAGGTTTCATAGGCAGATTTTGTATGTTGTAAGTCTTGTAAGACACAAGGAACATCAAGTCCTCTCTCCTTTGAGGCACCCAAACCCGAAATTGTAACTAGGTACATCAAAAGGGTGGATTCTCTTTTGTTGTTTGCTTTGCTTGGAAACATCGATGCTTGGGAGGTGGAATCCGAACTTGTATCATTGTAAGAGATCGGTTTATTGTTGTGTGTAGTGTTAAGGGTCCAAGATTGTCCATTCTTGGGTTCTTAAGATTATACCTTCATGTGGTCTATCTATCGATCCTTTTACTTTTCTTGTAATTGTGTTTGGTGTTTGTGTTGTAACCTTGTGTTTTTGTTGTTATTGTTAACTCCGAATCTTGTGCCTTTGTGTTCATCTTGGTCTTCACATATTGTTTCTGTTTTGGTGTATAAATACACCATTATATCTTGTATTTTTGTGTTTTTGTTGTTGGCCGAAAGTAGTTCCAAAAGGGCTCATGGATTTCTTCTAATTTGTGGACTATTTTTGGACTGATTTTGGTTTTCCGTTGTTTTTCTGGTATCAGGAGGCCCACCAGAGAAATATCTGTTTTCAAAGAGATAGTATTAAGTGACCGACTAAGTGGAAGACTCAAACAAGAGATATCCATCCCACATCCTGCTTTGTGACCGTCTAGTCATCTAGCACTGGGGGCCAAAAACAAAGCACTGGGGATATGGCATGATGTGATTAATAGATGTGTTAAGTGACCGTCTAAGTGGAAGATTCAACATCTTTCGCTTGGAGGCAGAGTGGTCCTAGTAAATATTTTGTTGGATTCTCTTGTAACTTATGTGATGTCCCTTTTCCCCCGACCAGTCAAAAGGTGGAAAGAAGATTAGACACTCTCAGAAGGGATTCATTTGGCAAGGAAATGAGGAAACTGAAACTATTCACTTGGTAAGCTGGAAGATAGTCAACTCAAGCGAAGCACATTGCGGTTTAAGCATCAGAAATTTGAGACAACACAACAGAAGTCTCTTTCTTAAGTGGCTGTGGAGATATAATAATGAACTACAGGCTTTATGGAGGAACATAATTGATGTTAAGTATGTAAAAGGCTCCCGATGGTGCACAAATGATAACGGAATCAACCCACAACACGGAAACAAGACACGAAACACAAGACAAGGGTGAGAACAACAAGACACACCTCTTCGGCCACAAATCTAAAACTGAGAATACAACAAGAAAGACAAGATAAGGTGTTTCAACACCAAAACAACAGCTACACAAGATGAACAAGATGAATGACAACAAGAGATAACAAGAACCAAACGACTTTCACTAAACAAGAAACGAACACTACAAACTATTACAAGAAGATACAGATAGGTAGTGAGACATCAACTCCTACAAGAACTAAGAACCTAAGGGGTCGTTTGGTAGTGTATTAGAAAACTAATCTATGCATTAATTTAATGTGTATTACTGATACCTTGTTTGGTATACTTTTGCATCCTCTGTATAACTAATGCTTACACTCTATTGTGTATTGAGGTGTGTATTACTAATACCTCAAAATCCATGGTATTAGCAATTCAATGGATCCAATACATGCATTAACATGATTAAAGACACTATTATCCCTCAAAAAAAATTTCACATCCTTTCCAACAAATATATGAAGGATATTTTTGTAATTTTTTTTTTCTAAAAATTCTTTAATTCATGTTATTTTTAATACATCTAACCAAACTCTGCATAAGAAAAATATAAGTATAACTAATGTAAGTATAGCTAACACAAACATTACTAATACAAGCATTACTAACATACTATATTTTGCATTATTCTTATACACTCTATCAAACGACCCCTAAGTGTATCTCAAACACTAAGACCCTTAACTATTGTAAAAGCAACACCAACACTCTTACAATGACACAAGAGGGCGTGAACCACTCTAGCACCAAGGTTTCGAACCAAGTTTTGCAACACTAGTGATTCCACACTAGTATTACCAGCATTTCGGTTTTGTGGCTTTTCCAAGCCCTACAACTAAGATGTTACACTCTCTCAAAGCGAGAAGAAAGGTGTTCCAAGTTTTGCATTACAATATCATTCAACAACTCAAGAAATAAAGACCTAATATTAGTCTATTTATAGACTTATTATAGACTTATTACAAAATAAAGTGAAAGGTCCAAAAAGCCCTTAATGAAGGGAGCAAAAGAGGCGCCCTTGGAGTGTATGTAGGGGCGACCTTGGGGTGTCCAAATCCCTCTTCACACTTCAACTTGTACACTCCCTCGGATTGATTCCATGCATGCTCACGTACGTCCATCTTCATGATCATGCCCGTATCAACAAAGGTGAAATCCCCGTATGGTGTAAGCAATTGGATCAATCTCTACACTGTGGCCTGGTGCTTCAGCATTACAGAAATTAAGCGAGGAGCTAGGAGGGATGCCTTTTGGGATGATAACTAGATAGGACGTGACCCTCTAGAAGACCAATATCCTCACCTATATCTGCTAGCAACAAATCAACAAGCGACAGTGGAAGAGAGGAGAGAACACCAAAGCTGGAATCTAAACTTTAGAAGATGGCTAAATGACTGGGAAATGAACAGAGTTGCTGGATTGCTAAATCAACTGGAGCAGGTGAAAGTTTAACAGATTGTGAGGATTCTCTTATATGGAAAGAAAGGCTCAAGCTCCATCATCTTCTCAGTAAAATCAACAACATACCCAGTGTATTCCCACAAAATGGGGTCAGGGGAGGGTAAGTGTACGCAGTACCACTACCTCAGATGAAGTAGAGAGACTATTTTTGATAGACCCTCGGCTCAAGACATATCACACTATAACCACCAAAAACATAAAAATAAACAACAAAATGGGATAACACACCGCTAGATGATAAAAGAAATAAGACGTCGACAACGTAATACTATAAACTATCTATTCGAGATCACAAACATCCTCAGAACACGACGAACATGAAACTACAGGCATAGATACAAACAATGCACTCCTCCTTATTACTACAGACGGACTCCTATCCACTAACCCTCTACCCTAATTCGCGTCCTCCACACCTTTCTATCTAGGGTCATGTCCTTTTGTAAGCTGTAAGCGTTCCATGTCATGTTTAATCACCTCCCTCCAATGTTTCTTCGGCCTACCTCTACCCCGCCTAAAACCATCCATAGCCAGTCTCTTGCACCTCAGTGCTGGAGCATCCGTGCCCCTCCTTATCACATGCGCAAGCCATCGCAACCTCACTTCTCAGTAAAATCAGCTTAATAGTATTTTGATGGGTACTTGCCATGAGGATAAGGGATGGCCTTGGAAGCAAATTTGGGAAGTAAATGCACCCTCTAAGGTGCAATGCGTTGTATGGTTAGTGGCCAGGAAAGTATATCTAACTCGAGAGAATCTAAAGAGGAGGGGTTACCAGTAGAGTTCCTGATATCACATATATGAAAAAGAAGGTGAAGACAATTCTCAGTTGTTTCTACATTGTGTTGTCACAGCTCAACTATGACTCATGTTCTTGTGTATGACTGGAATGAATTGGTCTAAGACAGTAGACATCTTGAGATGTTGGAACAGATTAGTTGATGCCTTGATGGTATTAAACAGAAGAAATGGTGGCAACTCAACCCAGCTTGAATTAGGTGGATAGTTTGGAAGGAAAGAAACTCTAGATGCTTTGAGAATACAAATAGATTCACACAGAGAGTTAAAACTGAACTGTATATAACTTTTTCTCTTTTGGAGTAAAGGACATCCTGTAAAATAATAGTGAATCTATACTTGAAGTTATAGAATCCCTACAAGTTTTTGTTAGATCAAGGGCATTGAAATACTCTGATTCACTTTTGGATTCTGTATTTTGTTCACTTTACCAACATATTTGTGTTTAATGAAATGTTACCATTATCTAAAAAAGATTAGCTTGGAAACAGTCTCTAGCAGAAATGCAAGGTAATGCTTGTAGTGGGGCCTTCCCCGGACACCGCGCATAGCGGTAGCTTTAGTGCACTGGACTACCCTTTTTATATTTTATCTATAATAAAATGAAAAAAAAATTCTTTCTTCAAAGTAACCAATTTTTAATTTTTGGATTTTTACGATTATGCTTTACGTTGTTTGAGAAACCAATTAGTTCATACTTGCATTATGTGGAAATCTTATGCAGGAAATATGGAAAGGTCACCTCAAAGTGTTTAGAAAAGGCCCGCAAATCCTTCGGAACTGATGAGGATCTTCTACTGGTAAGTAAAGTTGCTTTTCCAAATTTTCTTGCGACATAAAGAATGAAGGTTCTCTACTTGTTGCCGATTGAGATTTAATCGGAGACTTATTTAATTATTGATGACTATGCAATCAAATTCACTTTAGGTATTTGGTTTGCAAAAGCATGCATTTTCTTGAGGCATTTATTTATTTTTTGGTAAGGAAAACAGAGTACAGTAGTAGGGCATTCCAAGAACTGAAGTGGGGGCCTCTCTCACCTGAAAGCATTTATTTGCTTGCAGAAGTGTGATGATCACTCCTTCCTGGTTTGTAACCTTATGGGGCAGACACATTCCTGTGTGGACACTAATTAACTACTTTAGATTTGATCGTTTGATAAAAGACCAAGAAATGTATCAAATATTTCAATAGCTTCAATCAAGTAGGAGCAACAAATGGAATCTCATAACATACTGCGAGCTGCAGATATTGCAATATTCTTAAACCGCTGGATGATAATAATAATAAAGACGTTTATCATTTCTTTTGGTATATGAATACCAATCTTCTCAAGTCGTTCCCTTATCCCCCATAAGGTTGTGAAAGTTTTAATCAAATATGATAATAACATGCTAAAAAAGGAAATGGTAGAGGTAACTATTCTACAACTTGTTCTTCTTTTCCAATAGTTAAATATATTTTATCCCATTACTGTTCCCTGGTTTTGTTGGAATTTAAATGTTGAAGATATGCCGATGATACTTCTCAAGTTTTTTCATCTCTTGAATGCAGATCCGTGTAGAAAGAGAGGAGACTAAAAGCAGCTATCATGATCATGATGATCACTGTATTATAAGACAGTTACTGCAAAACAAAAAAGAGACTGCCTGATTGCTGATCGATTAGATTTCGTATTTTGTTGTGTGTATTCTTTTAAGTTAGGCAATAGTAGCATGAACTTTAGGATTCTCAGAGAGTCCTTATAGTGCGAACTTGTAAGAAAGCCAGAGAATCCTTGATGCATGGAAATGGAAAGACTCCGTGATATGTTTTCATGATTGACATAAACACCTTGTGAATTTGTTCTGGAGAATGTATTCAATAAAATAAATAAGTAAATGAATGGGCACACCGTTTTTTCTTTTTTTCAAGTCTTTTTAGATCGTACCAGCTGTAGATAAAATGTCTTAACTCTTGGTATAGATAAAATGTCTTTAACTCTTGGTACATCATAAAACATCGAATTTAGTGTGATTAAATAGTTTGTTTACGTATATGGGGTTTCGAATGAATCCTGAGGGCTTCGCGGGACTTGAAAATTCCAAGTCCACTACTGTCAGCTGGTGTAAGATGATCGCCAGCCAAGGGTCGCGATCACGGTATCCTTGGCAGGCAAGATAGTGTGATCACGGAGAGGGGTGATGATCACGACTCGATGTGCAGTCACCAAGTTAGTGCAGTCGCACATCTGCTGGTCGCGATAACAATTTTTGATTACCTGGTTTGGGTATATAAAACCCCCTTTTCCATGATTTTAGCTCAGTTTTCACCCATTTCTTGAGATTTGAAACCCTAAAAGGGATGCAAAGCTTTGGATTAAGCTTATAGATGATTTGGGGAGCTTGGTTATCTATTATTCCGTGGTTCCCCTTCTATTTCATGGTAAGTTTCCTTCAATTTCTTGATAAATTCTTAGAAATCAGGGCTTTGAATTCTTAAACTTTAAGGGTTGATTTGAGACCCGAATTGTGTTTTGTTTGTGCTTAACTTTTGAGGACAACTTCCTTGTCCTTCGAGGGACCTCGTTACGATTTTAATTTTTAAATTCTGTTAGTAGGCCTCGTAGGCCCGTTCTTAACCGAAAATTTGACCCGACCCTTAATATGACCATATGGGTCTTATTTTACTCCTAATAATGTATAGATTACGATTTTGATAGCATAGGGGCATTTTGAGATCGTGTAGTGAAGACATATTTTATGGATGATTTAAGGATTTGCAGTTCGGCTTCGAGGTAGGCTTCTGTCTACTCTTTTTCACAAGATGATGTGGTTTATAAATCGCATGCAAATGTGAATGCTAAGATTGATTATGGATAGGACACCATGACTTAAGTCTTGATTATTGAAGTTTGGGGATTAGATGAGAGATTTGGCCCTTATGAGGAAATGGTTATTATATTTCTAGGATCCTATTGTCTTCTTCACAGATTAAGTAAATTCGTAGAATGGTTATGATATGATGCTAGGTTTGGGATGTGGTTTAAGTGATTGTAAGCATGTTAGTATGATTAACCTTATTTGGACTAGTTTAGTGATCTTGAAACCGTAATTTAGGTGGAGTTGACTAAATTGATCATGTTCTAGGTGGAATTCTTATCTTAAGATTAATTATGACTTATGCACCCTATAGAAGTCAATTTAGATATTTTAGCCTAGTACAGGGTATAAATCTCCTAAATATGGATTTTGAGAATTAGAAATGGGTTCCTCAGGTCCACCTTAGGCCAAGACTTATGTTATCCCTTGTGGACTTATTTACACATGTTAGGCATAATTGAGACTGTTGAGCCTTTAGTATAAGGTTACTTCATGACTTGGTGAATGATGATTGTTTTCCTGGTATTATGATCAATGGCTTGTAGCTATGATATCGCTTTTGGAGTTGATTTATGATATGGTCCATTGGCATTCTCAATAATAAAGGCATAGACATAGAGATGATTTATAAACTATAGATATGAGATGCCTTATAGATGTGAAATGCCTCATAGTTATGATTTATGGCCTATTGATATACTATACCTCCTAGATATGAGATGCCTTATAGACATGATATGCCTCACAGATATGCTATGGCTTATAGGTATGAGATGGCTTATAAATATGATTATTGACATGGGTTCCAGATATGTAAGTGGTCCTAAGGATGTGATTATGATGTTGTAATTATTTCGGATGCATTATTGGGCCCAAGGCCATCTTATGATATCGGTTGGACATTTGGGAAGTGTTTACCCTTGTAAAGGACGTTGTAGTTTATAGATATATTGATGCTTATGATTCCATTGTTTGAATATTGGTGATGGCATGCATAAATTCGGTACATTCATGATTATTAAATTGGTTATTGCTACGATTCCAACTAAAATATGATTTTGTTATTGTTTTTCCTAAATAAGGGTTAAAACCCATTTTCACCTTAAAAATAGATTCCTTCATAATAATAATTTCACCGTCTTAATGAATAACCTATGTGTAAAGAGATTAGAAATAATGTTTTAAGGATTTAATTGAGACAGATTTCAGTTTATGATTTTGATACTACTATTTACTCCCTTCTCGAGAGATTCCAGTCCCTTTCTACACTTTTATAATGATTTAGTCGTAAATTTTACCTCAGGCAATGGATTTATGGATTTACACTTATTTTAGCCACGACTTAAGTCCGTACCCCTGTTATATATCTATATACACATCTCTGGACGGAGGATGATCATGATATTGATGATGTGAATTTTGAGTAAAACTCGATGATTGATAATGTTGATGATATTGATGATATTGAGGGCATTGATTATATATTTACTGGTTTGAGTCTGACTATTGATTATATATTTATCGGTTCGAGTCTGGCTATTGATTATATATTTACCGGTTCGAGTTCGGCTATTGATTATATATTTATTGGTTCGAGTTCATCTATTAATTATATATTTATCGGTTTAATTCCAGCTATTGATTATGATACAGATGATATGAGGTTATACACTGGGTTACTTATGGTGTTTTGGATTGGTTGTGATGTCACAGATTGTATCTTGACATTCACTCTTGCATGCATATTTCCTATCACCAATATGCGCCTATATATATCAGCCTTATGGGGGTTTGCATAGGTATGTGTGATGAGTATGGCTTGTAGTATGTTTTTTATTGATTGAACCTTCTGAGTCTACAGCGGTGGGGGCTTGTGAAAGGCTCAGTTAGGTATTGGTTGTCTGAGCTAGCCAATTTCTCACGTTGATATTGCTATTGTTATTATTATTGTTATGGCTAATTTATGGCAGCTTTGTTAATGATTCGATATTGAGACTCGAGGTACAATTCTGGCTTTTTTATTTAACGATTACATTATTATGCATGATTTTCTTATGATTAGATGTATGGATTAGAAACCCTGAGTATATTAGCACAGTTCCTGCCATGATTATGAGGTCTTGAAATGCTAGTTTGATGATTTAAGCTGTACTTTGAGTAATAACCCCATATTAAAGTACTTTACCATACTAAGAGGTGGGGGAAGATTATTAGCTACATTGGAGATTCTAAGCTACCCCATATTGATGAGAGACCACCTTTATTTACATTTGTAGAAATATGTGCATTACATTCTTTTCTATAATCTTCTTTGCTTTATAATCCTTATAAGCGATGTGATACATATGACCAACTGTTCAATGGCAAAAGAGGATGACCCATGCTAGGCATTATACCCCTGGGATACGTTCCTCATCAATACATAAATTGAGATCGACCCATGTTGGGCTTTTTTTTCACCCCGAGATACCACTCGTAATATTGAGATCGACCTATGCTAGGTGTTCTTTCTACCCTTAGAATACCACCCATAAGTCCATGAATTAGGATCAGCCTATGTTAGGCTTTTACCCCTAAGCTACCGCTCATAGATAATCATATTTTATTTACATTAGTTCTTAAATCTTTGAGATTATTATTTTAGTGGTCATAATATTATTCAGCTGTAGGGCAATAAACCATAGTAAGAGGCATGTGAATATGGAATTAAGGTAGTAATAATGACATGGCCAAAAACTGTAATGCCAATATAATACTTAGGAACTTATGGGACACAATGAGTATTTAGACATCTAAAATGGGAGCATACATGCATATCAAGTCATCTAATGCCTCAACAAAGAGGAAAAGACTCTATATAGTGATATCATAACTAAATACTTAGTAAATAATATCAAATAACGGAGGCGCATGAGTATGGGGGTAGTAAAGCACGCACATATTCAAATTAAGGGAAAGATTGCACTTAGAGTGAGGAAATACAAAATCATATAATAGAATAAGTAAAGATTCTGGGAGCTATAATTAATACTAAGACATGTGGAGTGATAGACTGAAACACCTTGGGTTTTGACCCTTGAAATTTTTCTGAGCTATAAGCTCACTGTTTTTTAACGACTCACCATATGAGTCATATGGCGTAAGTACAGGTTAGGTGGCCCAAATCATAAGGTATGTAATGATTGGTGGTTGGGTTGTTATTATGGTTACGATTTTATGAATATGGGTCGTTAGGGGTAGTGACGGTTCATTTGGTCAGTTCCTTAATAAAATTACTAACTTAGTGACTTAACTTGGCTTTAATTATAAGTGGCTCACTAAGAGCTATAAGGATAGGGTACGAGTGGTAAGCTTGAGGCATATATTATGAAGTGTCCAATCCTTTTGGTTTCTGTCTTAGGTATGACTGGACCATACCAGTCGTATGGTCTCACGAGTAGGGGCTAGGGATTCGTATAGTGGATAGTGTATGGGTGTCCAACTCACTGTCTTAGCAAAGACTCCATGGTACGAGTTGTATATTGTGGTCAAGAGTC
Source organism: Capsicum annuum (assembly GCF_002878395.1). Taxonomy (NCBI): domain Eukaryota; kingdom Viridiplantae; phylum Streptophyta; class Magnoliopsida; order Solanales; family Solanaceae; genus Capsicum; species Capsicum annuum. The sequence continues at coordinate 120,525,761 of NC_061113.1, forward strand.
AATGGGTCGACTCGTAACCACCTGCGATAATTTTACAATTTTAAGTTGGGGCATTCTGGACATTTCCCCTTTCTAACTCCCTTGATCCCATGACATAAAACACCTTTTGGGGCTTTATTAACGTATATTCTCAATCAAACACTCTTAAAATCTCTCTCAACTCCCTCTTAAGCAAAAGGCTAGGGTTTCTTCAAGATAATCAATTAAGGCTTTCAAGGGTTGTTTTTCTTCGTCTTCCTTGGTGTCTAAGGTATGTTACTCCTCCCTCATTATTATTTTACAAAGAGCATTTTTTTAATGTATGATTTTCATGATATTGTTATTGCTTTGAAATAATGGTTGGGGGTTTTGGATCTTCACAGTTGAATAATGTTTCTTATGGTTTAATGATGTCTCTTTCACGCTGTTAATATGATTTTGACATTGTGGAGTACATTGTTATGGTAAGTTGATTTAGGGGTACTTTGGTTTCCCCCAATTTACTTGGTTATGGTTTTGAAACATATGTTCCCTCAACCTGTTTGTTAAAATGCCATTAAGAATAATTTTGTCACATAGTGTGGCTACTCTTGAAATCTTTAGATTACATAAAAGGTAATGAAACTTAAATTTTTTTGGTTGGTTTCAAATGGTTTGAAAAGGACTTGGTGGCCATGGTTTTGGACTAATTGGATACTTTGGAGTCAACTTGGTTTAACGATTTTGGTATGGTATAAAAGGATAAACTTGCAAAATCTAATTTTGGTATAACGATACCAACGGTTAATGCCCAAATAGAAATCTCCTTAGTAAATGGTTGGAATGTGCAAATGGTTTTAATATGGTCTTAAAGAGGGTTGAGTATCAAAGCCGTGGAAGGTGGGGGTCCCAGGGGGACCGACACTGGAAACTCATATTTGTCGGTGTGAAGGTGGTCTTGGTGACCATGTGCATGATATCATACTTTATATTTTGGGAGATGTACTAGTCATCTCAGGTTCTTTTCTATAGTCATGCGGCTACCACGCACTGGGTCCATTTCAGCAGGGGGATCTGAACCCATATAACTCGTGGGTGGTTTTAGAACGGTCAAGCTACTCAGCCCAGGTTAAGTTTTAAATAAATTCTAAACCCAGTTCCCTATCCCAGCATGATATATATGTATATGCGTGACTGGAAATGGTTATTTGACTTGGTTTTAAACAATGGTATTAGTTTATTTTTATCCCTGAGTATATGCTAGCGTTCACTTTGCTAATCATCTTCGGGCGATATATCCCCACGTGATGTAGGAATCGGCCATACTACCATTCCTACTACTCAGTGACTTGGATTCGGAGACAGCTTGAGTTAGATTGAAGTGGTGAGCTTTCATACTTTGGAAGACTTCATTTCATGCTATGGTCTTCTTTTCATTATTTTTGTTTCTTGGATTTTGGTTTTTGCCATGGCCGGGGGCATATACCGACTAGATGTTATTTAACTCTAGTTAGAGGCTTTGTCAGACAACTATGGGCATAAGCGGTATTGGTATTGGTTTTAGCCTTAGTATTGGTATTGGCATTGGGGTTGGCACCAGTCAAATATTTGAGTGAGGTTGTTGGATTATGATTATAGGATTTATTTAATGTCTTGAAATTATTATTGATTCAATTTGTTATATGTTTGGAATTCATTTGACATAGGGTACAGGGTGGTAATGGTTGGGTATTGGGGCAGGTCTTCGGTCCTGGTTGGACTTGAGATGCCTGACACGACTAGGCCCTAGTTCAGGTCATGTCAGATTGGTATCAGATCCCTAGGTTCATGGTCAATTGGGTGTTCGTCAAAGCCGTGTCGAGTAGAGTCTCTTTTAAGGGTGTGTAGCACACCACATTCATAAGGAAGAGGCTACAAGGCATTTAGAAATATTTTTCTTTCTTGAGTTCTATTTTCAAGCTATAGATTCTAAGGTCCTAAAATCTTCTCTAATACCCATTTGTTTGCTTTTCAAACCATGCCACCCAAACGATCTTAAGTTTAAAGAAACTCTTTTATCCCACCCGAGTATAATATTGATGGGACCTATTTTACTTATGGGTCCAGACCTGATCTAGGGGTCTAGTTCTTGATTGCCCTTCTGGAGTTCCACTAGTTTTCTCCAGCCCTTCTCGATCTCCCCAGACTGATGTGATAAATGATGAGTTTCATCAATCTATTCATATGTTGGCGTAGTTGGTAGCTTCTTAGGCCGAGCATGGTGCTTTTGTTACTCCATTTTGAGGCCACAAGGGTTGGCCAGTTCATGAAATTAATAATCATGTGTTCTCTGGTGTTATGGTTGAGGAGGATCCTCAAGCTTTTTTTGATGAGATAGAGAAGATCTTTCATATGATACATGCTACTAATGTGGAGGGGGTGGAGTTTGCTACCTACCAACTAAAGGATGTAGTATACCAATAGTATGAGGAATGGGAACAAACTAGGAGGTGACGATGCTGAGTCAACCCTTTGGGATGATTTTTCTAGTGTTTTTTTGGATCGGTTTTTTCCTTAAGTATTGAGGGAAGCCAAGGAGGAAAAGTTTATTAACTTGAAGCAAGGGAAGATGTCATTCAAAGAGTATGCCTTGAAGTTTCACCAGTTATCTCAGTATACTCTGGGTTGGTTTCTAGCATGAGGGATAAAATGAGGAAGTTCTCTTCTAGATTATCCTGAAACTTGAGTTTAGAGAGTAAGATTGCGTTGTTGAACAGGGAAATTGACATTTCAAGATTGGTTATGCACATGCAGTAGGTGGATAAAGAGAAGAAAAAGCAGGCTGAGATTGGGGAAAGGCAATGTAAGAAGTTTAGGTTTTCTGATCAGGGTGGTAGTCAACAGCAGAGTGGTAGGAATGGTGGAAAGTGGTCCAAGAAAAGGTGGGTAACTCTAGGTCTTACTCGACGGCTAGTGCTCCCTACACAAAGCTGTAAGGTGATAGGCATTATCATGGTAGTGATAATTTTAGGGCACAGGATGCCCAATCTCAGGTTAGTGGGGCTCAGTCAGCTTTATCATATCCTCTCTGTAGATTTTTTGGTCAATTGCATCAGGGTTACTATAATGAAGGAAAGAACAAGTGCTTCAATTGCGGTCAGCTAGGGCACATGATTAGAAACTATCTTGTTGGTAAGGTTGCTTCTGGGGAAAACAAGATTCCTGTTACCTCTTCATCAGCTCTGGTACCAAAGGATGCACCATCTAGTTCTGACACTGGTCGGAATCATCTTTATGCTCTCACTACCTGCTAGGAGTTTAAGACATCACCTGATGTCATTGCAGGTATGTTGAAACTCTCTTCCCGTTATGTGTACTGTTTACTTAATTTGAGTTCTACTCTCTCTTATGTGACCCCATTTATGACTGTACATTTTGGTTTCAGTCTCGAGTATATTTTAGACTCTTTTTCTATTTCTACCCCAGTGGGTATCTCTGTGGTGGCTAGAAGAGTCTATAGAGGTTGTGTGGTATTTGTGGATGGTTAGGAGATTTTGGTGGATCTATGTAAATTAGACACAGTTGATTTCGATGTCATCTTTGGGATGGACTGGTTGCACTCGTGCTATGCTTCTCTAGACTGTTGAACCCATAAGGTTGTCTTTAAATTACCTGATAAGCCAGTTATTAAATGGGAGGGTGGTTCACTAGCACCTAAGGGGAAGTTCATATCATATCTTAGAGATCAAATATTAATCTCCAAGAGGTGTCTCTATCATCTAGTCCAGGTTAAAGATTCTAACTAAGAGGTCCTTCTTTGCACTGTCCCGGTGGTAAATGAATTTCCTGATGTCTTCATTGATGACCTTCCTAGTGTTCCTCCTGATAGGGAGATTGATTTTGGGATAGATCTTGTTCTGGACACTCATCCTATTTCTATTCCTCCATATAGAATAGCTCCAGCTGAGTTAAAGGAGCTTAAGGAACAATTAGAGGATCTGTGGGGTGCACCAATTTTATTCACGCATAAGAAGGATGGTTCCCTTCGGATGTGTATTAATTACCGACAGTTGAATAAGGTGACGGTAAATAATAAGTACTCTCTTCCAAGGATAAATGATTTGTTTGATCAGCTTCAGGGTGCTAAGTTTTTCTTCCAGATTGATCTTCGATCCGGGTATCATCAGTTAAAGATTAGGGAGGTGGATATCCCTAAGACTGCCTTTTTGAGTTTGTGGTTATGACCTTTGGGTTGACTAATGCCCTAATGGTATTCATAGACTTGATGAATAGGGTCTTTCATCAGTTTCTAGATTTGTTCTCCACTGTGTTCATAGATGATATTTTGGTGTACTCAAAGAGTAAGGTGGATCATGCCAATCACCTCCGTATAGTGTTGCAGACGTTGAAAGGGCAATAGTTGTATGCCAAATTTTGAAATGTGAGTTCTGTTGAACACTGACACTTTTCTAGGTCATGTCATTTCTAGCGAAAGGATTATGATAGATTCACAAAAAGTTACAGTGGTTAAGTGGTGGTTTAGATCCATGACTCTAATCAATATTTAGAGATTCTTGTGTTTAGCTGGTTACTACAGGAGGCTTGTGGAGAGTTTTTCATCTATATCTACCCCATTAACTAAGTTGACTTAGAAGAAGGGAAAGTTTTTATTGTCCGTTGCTTATAAGGGTAATTTTGAGAAGCTGAAGGATAAACTGACTTCGGCTCTGGTATTGACCTTGCCTGAAGGCAGTGACGGTTTTGTAGTCTTTTGTGATGCATCCTATCTAGGACTTGGGTGCATTTTGATGCAGTATGGCAAGGTGATAACTTATGCCTCTAGACATTTGAAGTTACATAAGAAGAATTATCTGACTCATGAGTTGGAGCTTTTGGCTGTTGTGTATTCATTGAAAATCCAGTGTCACTATCTATATGGTGTGCATGTCGATTTCTTTTCTGATCATAATATCCTACAGTACGTGTTTATTTAGAAAGAGCTGAACCTAAGGAGATGGCTTGAGCAGCTAAAGAATTATGACATGAGTCTTCACTACTATCAAGTTAAAGCTAATGTGGTTGCTAATACTCTTAAAAGGTTATCCATGGGAAGTCTAGCTCATGTGGATGAGGGGAAACGAGAATTAGTGAAATATGTTCACCGTTTTGATAACCTTTGGGTTCGCCTCTTAAACTCTGAGGATAGTGATGCATTTATTAAGGAGGTGGTAAATTCATCCCTGTGTGCTGAGGTAAAAAAGAAACAAGTGTTGGATCTTGTCTTGATTAGGATCTAAGGTGATGTAGGTATGAAGAATGTGATGGCCTTCGAGATTAGTGGTGATGGTAACTTGTCGTACCAAGGGAGGCTATGTGTAATACTCCGTGTCTGAAGGCCGTTGTGCAACATATGACTCATTCCCTTAAGTAGTACATACAATCTACGAGTCGTATATAGTAAGTCATACTTATAGTAGTGTGGAGTAGTTGAAGTCTATCATAGATCGAGTTGACCCTAGAATTCGTCAAAGCATGGTACGATTCATATAAAGTGAGGTCGTGAGTTCAATAGTATAGGTTCCCTAAGTTTCTGTCCTAGATACGATTGGTTGTTTCAAGTCATATAAACTAGTAACGAGTCATAAGTTACCACTCGTATGTTGACCAGTGTGTGCTATCTTTTCCACTACTAATCTTACGAGTTACTAGTCTCAACTCGTATCTTCACTATATGATTCTTATATTGGACTCATTAGGACTGGCGATCAATTTTCTGTAAGTTCAGTTGAGGGGCCTTTTGGTATTTTTCCTTCTTATAACTTCCAACCCACGACCTATAACCCTAAAGAGGCGTTATTTTCCTCCATCCTTTGATCAATTAACAACATCTTGTCTCCTCTCATCTTCAAGAACCATATGATTAGGGTTTTATCACAAAGTCATCTCTCAAGTCTAAAAGTCAAGTCTTCTTCACAAGTCAAGCAATTCTAGATATGTGGGGTTTCTGAACAAGGTTAATCTCCCATCCCTGTGCCTAAAAAAGAGTGATTTTAAGATTGAGTTTACCTGTTATATATTAGGATCCATCCCTCAAAACTCTTATATATTGAAGCAAATCCTTATTTTGTGATTTAAGGCTAAAGATGCTTAAAGGTTTTATGTATTCATGTTTTGAACTTTAAGAGTGATATTGTGATTTAAGTTTCATTACTTTGATGTGGATTCAAATGAAAGATTTCAATATGGGTGTTGAGCCTGCTATTTTGTTATAAGTGTTATTAAAGAATGTAAGAGTTTCAAGATTCAAGAAAAGCATTAAGTTTACAAGAAAGTTTAAGCTTTTAAAGTTCCATTCATATGTAATATAACATGATCCAAGAAAGCTTGACCCTTTGATCTAAAGATAAGACATGAATCCATAAGTGTTACTGGTTTTCTTTCAATAAACCCTTATGCTATTTCAAGGTGGATTTCTTAAGTATGAGCATATATTTTTTATTTGGGAGTAGTATTTAGCACCGAGAAGGGAATGCGGATGAGTGTATCCAAAATTCCTAGAAACTATGAGCCACCGTAGGTTAAGCTTTTTCCCAATATGGATAAAGTATAGTGATCACTTAAGTTAAGGTTCTGTTTCGATAGCAAGGGTAGAATATCTCTCTCCAACGTGAGTAAGACGTTAGACTCTATGATAGCTCACATGATTTATATCGGTTGGAAGAGTCTCCCATAAGAAATTTTAAAAGTAAAGATTTTAGAAACTAAGTGTTATGGCTTGCTAAGATTATTCATATGATTCATTATCCATTTTTTTTTTATGATTTCACAGTCTTTGGTTTTACTCAAGCCAAGGTAAGCCATTTACACTTAGCATGCATTATCTGAAAGTATATATATATATATATATATATATATATATATATAATTCAGTTCTTGTTTACTTATGCATTCACTCCCACATAATACATTCCAGAAGTACTGACCCATATATATGTCTGTGTGCTACATTTTCTCATAATATAGGTTCGGGTGCTCATTTCCATCAGTACGGTTGACTACGGACATCATCACCTGCATCCTAACTTTTTGTGATCCCTAATAGTCCGAGGACCCAGTTTATCAGACTCCTATTCAATGTTGAAAGTTATTTTAGATCTTTGATTTTTGTTTATGTTCGGGTCAGCTGAGGCCTGTCCCAGTGGCTCTCTAGTTAGTAGTAGAGGCTTGTAAGACTGTGTATGTTTTAAGTTCAAGAAGTTTCTTAAGGCTTCCAAAGTTAAAGATTTACATTATGATATGTAATTGTTACCTCCAGTTTCTATGCATGTTAGTTCGCTTTTCATGCTAGTTTCAAGCTGAATAGATATCATGGGTTAGCTTGGGACTATTCGTAGTCTTAAGCACCGTGTGGCATCTAGGGGCTACTTCTAGGGTGTTACACTTTGGTTCGACTTACCTACTGGTGGGATGGAGTAGGTTCCATCATGACTTATAAATTGGGTCGTGACACAAACGATCAACTCCACATCTGCTAAAGGGAATAATGCACCAAGGCATACTCAAAAACTTACCAAGGCTGGAAGTAATACTAGTGATAACCAAAACTCTAGCAACTTACAAAAATGCAACCTTAGCCAAAAACTGGTCAATCCAACACTCGATCTCAGCAACAAATACCCATATGAACATAGCGGAAAAGAAAGTACTCCACCAAGTCTTATTAGGCTGAAAAATGCTGAAATAAGAATTTTTTGAATACACCCATGTAAAACAACCTTGACCCAATTAAACCATGAATCCCATTGTCGAAGAATAGAGTAAAAATCTCATCATCAATGCCAAGGTCAAAATAACTATCAAAGAATGAACTAGGAAACAAAAGAATTTCGAATTTGCTAACTTAAGAAGCAGTCAAGGAAAGATCACCTATCTCCACCTCCTTTAACTCCACTAGAACAAGAACCATATAATGGCAAGAACGTAGTATCCAACCCCAAACCGATACCAAGATTAAACTATATAAAGGAGATGAACCTAAGAAACTATAAGGGCATGCCCAATATCTCTCAATATTAACATCAAGACCACTATCGGGCGATAAACTAGCATATCAAAAGAATGGGTCCCAAATTGGTCTACCTTGGATACATTCTATAGAGAAGGATAGTAACATAACCTGAACCAGTGCCTTGTAGTGTCGGGATCCTCAGGTTCGATTGGGATCGAAGACCTTTCCAAAACCCAACCATAACCCTATGTCAGATGAATTTCAAACACATAACAAAATAGAATAATCATAAATTAAATACATTATTTAAAGTCTATGAACCTATCCAAGCAGTGTCAGCCCAATACCAATACCAATGCCAAGGATGACACCAATACCGACATTGTCCATGCCCAAAGTAGTCATACAAAGACTCTATCCAAAATTAAGACAACATCTAGTCGGGCCATTCCCCCGACCATAGCAAAACCAAAGTCTGAGAAATTAACAAAAGTATGAGAAGTTATCGATAGCATGAAATGGAGTATTTCGGAATATGGAAGCTAACCACTTCAATCCGATAGAAAGCTGTCCTCAAATCCAAGATCACTGACCCAGAGTAGTAGTATAGCCGGTTCCTGCATCGCGTGGGTATACATTACTCGTAGATGGGTTAGTGGGTGAATGCTAGAATGTACTCAGGAATAAGGATAAAATAGTGCTAACATTTAAAACCAAGTAAATAACTAAATTCATCCACATAAATATATATACATATATACCATGTCGGGAAAAGGGAACCGGATTTAGAATTCATTTAAAACCTTTAACCCGGGTTGTGTTGCTTAACCTTTCTAGATCCACCACGGGCTAAATGGGTTTGGTGTTACCCACTGAAAAGGCCTTAGTGCGTGTAGCCGCATGAATCAGAGATATCATAGGGGTCGGGGATTCCAATGTACCCTTCACCCTCCATGATACATATATACAAGTTTAAATTTAGGAGATTCCAGTGTACCCCATAAGTATATGGTCACCATGACCAACCCTTACATTGGGAAACATGAGTTTCCAGTGTTTGTCCATTAGACTCACACCTTCACGGTTTGCTATCATAACCCGCAATTATTGCACAATTAAAACCTTTTGCACATAACCAAAACACCAATTCCAGAGTTTATTACTAAGGCATTATGAAGTGGTATCGTCATACTGACTACAACTTGCAAGCAATGTCATTAGCCAACACTTAGGGGATTTCCATGTACTCCACAATAGTTCCAATTAAAATAAAGACATGGCCACCAAGGCCTTTCTAAGTCATTTAAAACCATTTAAACAAACTTGGGTTCCACTACCATTCTTTGCAATGCAAGGTTTTCAATACAAGTCAAATAATGTGACAAAATAGCATTCTCATTGGCATTTTATCAAACATGTTGAGGGCATATAGTTTTCAAAACCAAAACCAAGGACAAATTAACCATTCCCCTGAAATCCACATGTTCAAACCAACATTAAACATGAAAAACCATAAATAAAATATGAGAAAAAATCATCCAACCATTAGTAACCAAAACCCCCAACACATAGTTCAAAAATAACACAAACCCAAAATCATGCCATGAAAACCATTAAGTAAAATATGCTTTTAGTTTGAACTAATAATGAGGGAGGAGTAACATGCCTTAGATACCAAGGAGGACTTAGAGAAACCACCCTTAAGAGTCTTAATTGATTGCTTTTAAGAAAACCTTAGCTTCCTTTTGAACCAAGAGTTTGAGAGAGATTTAATAGTGTTTTGAGAGTGTTTGATTTTGTAATAGTAGGTTAATGAAGTCCCAAAAGTGTTTTAAGTCATGGGGTCAAAATAAGTTAAGAGGAGAAATATCCAGAATACCCCCAACTTAAACTATAAAAATTTTTGCAGATGGGTACGGTTGGGCTCCTCCACTCATACCCACATCACACGAGTGGTACCCTCAACTTGTACCCAAGACAAAAAATTGGACTCCATATTCTTTCCAGCATACAACTCCCATTGCCCAAATCATATCATCACTATCTGACAAGTACCCACCTAGTTGTACCCTAAGCAGAATGTCAAGGCTAGATAATGAACAATATATGGTTTGGCACTATACTTCTCATATTATGTACATACAACTCGTATAGAGTCTTGTCGTACCTTGGACAAAAAAACTAACACCATACTGAGTAATAAACGACCAAGACCCTTAAATCATACCCTAATCATACCACAAGTAAGCATGAGTCAGGAAATTTCAAAGGATCAAAACTCAGGGTGTTTCGATTCTCCCCCACTTGGATCATTATCCCCAAATAATGGAACAAGACAGTATAAGTACGATTTAAACCCCCAAACATCTTTACTCTTATATTTAAGTTAGAAAATAAAAAACCAAGGAATCAATCTTTCCTCTAACAAAGTTTAAAACAAAGATGTTTTGAAGAACACATACCTTCCGCACGAATTTTCAGAGCAGAAAACAGGAATGGATATTTGGACTTCATGTCCTCTTCAGATTCCCATGTAGCCTCTTCCATCTTTTGATTTCTCCATATAACCATTACCAAGGTCACATCCTTGGTCCACAATCGGCGAACCTGACGATCTATGATCTCAGCTGGAATCTCTTCTTAAGATAGGGAATTCAAAATACCAATATCCTTGATAGGCACAATTTAAAATGGATCACCAATATACTTCCTCAACATAGAGATATTGAATACCAGGTGAATGAAGCTCTAATTAGAAGGCAATTCCAACTCATATGCAATGTTGCCAGCCCTCCTCAAAATTATATAAGGACCTATATACTGGGGACTGAGCTTCCCCTTCTTCAAAACCACATCAATCCCTTCATGGGAGACACCTTTAGGAACATCCTATCCCTAACCTCAAACTCTAAGTCCCTTTGCCTCACATTTGTATAGGACTTTTTTGTGACTTTGGGTATCCTTAAGCCTATCTCGAATCACCTTCACCTTCTCTATAGCTTGGTGAACCAAATCTAGGCCAAACATATTCGCTTCACCAACCTCAAACCATCCAATTGGATACCTACACCTCCTACCATACAAAGCTTCAAATAGAGCCTCCCAATACTGCAGTGGTAGCTATTATTAAAGGCAAACTCTATAAGAGGAAAATGCTCAACCTAACTACCACCACAGTCAATCACGCAAGCTCAAAGCATATCCTCCAATGTCTGAATAGTCCTCTCTGCTTTTCTATTCGACTGTAGGTGAAATTCAGTACTCAAACTAACCTTAGTCCCCAAAACTTTCTGAAATGACTGCCAAAATTGAGATGAAAACTGCATTGCACGATCAAAGATGAAAAAAATAGGTACCCCATACAACTTCACAATCTTTTGGAGGTACAACCTTGCATAATCCTTAGCCAAGAAGTTAGTCCTCACTGGCAAAAAGTGAGCCGAATTTGTCATCCTACCCACAATGATCTAAATTGAATCAAATTGATTCCTAGATTGAGGAAAACTGGTAACAAAATCCATGTTAATCACCTCCTACTTCTATTTAGTAAGCTCAGTTTCTTGATACAATCCTCTGAGCCTCATGTGCTCAACTTTCACTCATTGACACACGATACACTTAGCTACAAAGTTAGACACATCCTGCTTTACATTTTTTCACTAATACATCTCCTTTGAGGTCATGATACATTTTCATCAAACCGGAATGAAAAACATAGCATGACTCCTATGCCTCAGCCAAGATCCTCTCATGCAAAACATCTACATCATGAACACATAACCTCCTTTGGTACTGCAAATTACAATCACCACTAATATCAAAGGCCATCACATTCTTCCCACTTACATCATCCTTGATTCTCATCAAGAAAGGATCTAACATCTGCTTCTCCATAATTTCAGCACCAAGAGATAACTGCTCCACTTTCAGCTCCAACTTACCACCATACTCAGAGTCCAAGAGGCGACCTCCAAGGTTAGCCAAATAGTGAATGTCCTTTACTAACTCCCACTTCTCCTGATCCATATGAGCTATACTTTCCATGGATAACCTACTAAGAGCATCAACAACCACATTATATTTACTTGGGTGGTAGTGAAGACTCATGTCATAATCTTTGAGAAGCTCAATCCATCTCCATTGCCTGAGGTTATGCTCTTTATAAGTAAACACATATTGTAGGATTTTTAAGATAAAAAAGGATATCCATATGCACCTCATATAAATAGTACCACCAGATTTTCAATGCGAACATCACTGCTAACAATTCTAAGTCATGAGTCAGATAATTCATCTCATGCACCTTCAAATGTATAGAGGCATAAGCTACACCTTGCCATGCTGCATTAGAACGCAACCAAGTCAGGCATAATATGTATCACAGTAGACTACAAACCCATCAATGCCTTCAAATAAAGTCAAAACCATAGCCGAAGTTAACTTATCCTTATGCTTCTCAAAACTACCCTCATAAGCATCCAACCATAAGAAATTTACCTTTTTTTGAGTCAACTTAGTCAATGGGGAAACAATCATAAAAAAAACTCTCCATAAACCTCCTATAGTAACTAGCTAAATCCAAAAAGCTCTAAATATCGATTGGAGTCATGGGTCTAGGCCACTTCTTCACTACTGCAACTTTCTAAGGATCCACCATGATCCCCTTACTAGAAAGGATATGAAATAGAAAAGTGACAACGTTTAACCAGAACTTATATTTTTGAAAATTTGGCATATAACTATTGCTTCTTCAGGGTCTGCAATATAATGTGAAGGTGTTTCACATGATCCATCTCGCTCTTAGCATACACCAAGATGTCATCTATAAAAATAATGACAAACAGATCTAAAAACTGATAAAAAACCCTGTTCATCTAATCCATGAATTTCGTAGGGGCATTGGTCAACCCGAAAGACATAACTAGAAACTCAAAGTGCGCATACCAGGTACGAAAGGAAGTTTTAGGGATATCCACCTCCCTAATCCTTAACTAATTATACCCGAATCAAAGATTGATTTTGGAGAAAAGCTTAGCACCCTACAACTGATAAAATAAGTCATCAATCTTTAGAAGAAGATACTCATTATTTATCGTCATCTTATTCAACTGTCGATAATCAATACATATCCAAAGGAAGCCTTCCTTCTCACATACGAATAACATTGGTGCACCCTACTAGGACATACTTGGAAGGATGAAACCCTTATCTAAAAGATCCTTAAGTTTCTCCTTAAGTTCCCTCAACTTAGCTGGAAATATTCTATACGGGGAAATAGAAATTGGACGAGTATCTGAAACAAGATCAATCCCAAACTTTATCTCTCTATCTGGAGGAACACCAGGAAGGTCATCACGGAAGACCTTTGGAAATTCATTTACTACTAGAACAGAATGCAAGGAAGGACCATACAAGTTAGAGCCTTTAACCCAAACTAGATGATAGATACATCCTTTAGAGATTAATCTCTGAGCTCTAAGATATGATATGAGCTTCCCCCTTGGAGCTGGGGAACCACCCTCCACTTAATAACCGGTTTATTTGGGAATTTAAAGAAAACCTTATGGGTTTGATAGTCTAGAGAAGCATAGCACGACTGCAACCAATCCATCCCCAATATGACATCAAAATCAACCATGTCTAATTTAAGATGATCCACCAAAGTGTCTTTTTCACCAATAGATACCAAAACCCCCTATAGACTCTTCTAGCAACTACAGAGTCACCTACTGGGGTAGAAATAGAAAAAGTGTCTGAAATACACTCCAGACCAAAATCAAAATGCACAACTATAAATAAGGTCAAATAAGATAGAGTGGGCCCCAGATATAGTAAATAGTACACATCACAGGAAATGAGTTTCAACATACCAGTCATGATATCATGCCTCAAAATCATGTCGGGTAGTGAGAGCATAGAGACTGTTTTGACCAGTTCCAGAGCTAGATGGTGAACCCTTTGGTGCGGGAGCTGATGAAGAAGCAACTACAACCTTGTTCGCCCCCGAAGAAACCTTACCAATAGGATAGTTTCTAAGTATATGCCCTGGCTAACCATAGTTAAAGCACCTGTCCTTCTCTCATAACAGAAACCCCGATGTAATTTACCACAAAACTTGCAAGGAGGATATAATGGAGCTGAATAGGCCTACTAGCCTAAGATTAGGTACCCTGTGCCCTGAAGTTGTCGTTATCTTGGAAACGCCTGTCACCCGACGACTTTGGATAGGGAGCACTAACTATCGAGTAAGATCTAGAGTTGCCCCTTCTTCTTGGGCCATTTTCCACCATCTCTACCACTCTGCTATTTGCCATCACCCTGCTCAGAAAACCTAAACTTCTTGCCCTGCCTCTCCCCTATCTTAACTTTTTTATTTTTTTCTTTCTCCACCTATTGCATGTACACAACCAAGCTGGAGATATCCATGTCTTTGTTTAATAAGAAAGCCTTACTCTCCAATATAAAGTCTTGGGACAAACTAAAAGCAAACCTCCCCATTCTAGTCCTTATGCTAGAAACTAACTCCAGAGCATTCCGAGATAACTGGTGAAACTTCAAGGTATACTCCTTGACAGACTTCTTGCCTAGTTTTAAATTACCAAACTCTTACGCTTTAGCCTTTTTTTATCTTTTGAGAAAAGAAGCGGTCTAAAAATGCATTAGAAAAATCCTCCTACAGAGCTGACTTATCACCATTATCCTTTGCCTGATCCCATTTTTTGTACCACTGGTATGCTACATACTTCAGCTGGTACGCAGTAAACTCCACACCCTTCACATTCATGGCATACATAACATGAAAGATATTTTCCATCTCATCTAGAAAACCCTGAGGATTATCTTCTATCTTAACACCAATAAAGGTTGAAGGGTTCAACCTTATGAACCGGCCAACTCTTGTGGCCTCAGAAGATGGAGTAACAGCTACACCATGCTCATCCTGAGAAGCTACCAACTGAGCTAACATATGGATAGACTGACAAAACATAGCATTTATCACATTAGCCTTAGAAGCTAGGGGAGGATTGTAGGAAATCGGTGGAACTCCAGGCGGAAAATAAAGAACTTGACCCCTAGACCGGGTCTGGAACCCATAAGTAGAGCGTGTCCCATCAACAGTATCCTAAGTTGGGACAAAGGATTTTCCATTAAATTCAGATCATTGGCCATGATCTGAAAAACAAGCAAATAAAAATTAGAGAGGACTCTTAGACTTAGACTCCACAGTTTGAAAATAGAACACAAGAAAGAGAAACATTCCTAAATGCCTTGTAGCCTCTTTGTTCTGAGTGTGGCGCGCTACACCCCCTTAAAAGAGAATCTACCCAACACAACTTTGTGGACTCCTTAGTGAACATAAACCTAGGGCTTTGATACCAATCTGACATGATCCAAACCAGGGCCTAGTTGTGTTGGGATCCTCAGGTCTGACCAGGATTGGAGACCGCCCTAAAACCCAACCATAACTGCCCTGCATCCCATGTCGGATGAATTCCAAACATATAACAAGATAGAAAAATCATAAATCAAATACATTATTTAAAGTATATGAACCTATCCAATTGGTGTCAGCCTAATACCAATACCAATGCCAAGGATAACACCAATACCGACACTGCCCATGCCCAAAGTGGTCACATAAAGACTCTATTCGAAATTAAGACAACATTTGGTCAGGACATACCCCCAACCATAGCCAAAACCAAAGTCTAAGAAATTTAAAAAGTATGAGAAGGTATCCATTGCATGAAATAGAATTTTTCAGAGTATGGAAGCTCACCACTTCAATCCGAAATAAAGCTCTCTCGGAACCCAAGATCACTGCGCAGGAGGAGTAGTATAGCCGATTCTTACAACACGTGGAGATATGCCACCCAAAGATGAGTTTGCGGGTGGATGCTAGCAAGTACTGAGGAATAAGGATAAAATAGTGCAAACATTTAAAACCAAGTAAATAACCAAACACATCCACATACATACATATACATATATACTATGCCAGGAAAAAGGAATCGGGTTTAGCATGTATTTAAAACCTTTAACCTGGGTAGTGTAGCTTAACCGTCCTATATCCACCCACGGGCTATATGTGTTCAGTGTTACCCCCTGAATGGGCCCTACTACAAGTAGCTGCACAAATTAGAGATATCATAGGGGTCGGGGATTCCCATGTACCCTTCGCCCTCTATGATACATATATACAAGTGTAAACTTATGGGATTCACGTGTACCCCACAAGTATATGGTCACCATGACCAACCCTCACGTCATCAAACATGAGTTTCTAGTGTCTGTTCATTGGACTCACACCTTTATGATTCGCTATCACAACCCTCCATTATTGCCCAATTAAAACTTTTAGCACATAACCAAACTACTAATTCCAGAGTTTATTACTAAGGCATTATGAAGTGGTATCGTCATATCGACTATAGCTTGCAAGCAATGTCATTAGCCAACACTTAGGGGATTCCCATGTACCTCACAATAGTTCTAATTAAACCAGATCCATGTCCACCAAGGCCTTTCCAAGTTATTTAAAACTATTTAAACCAATTTGGGTTCCATTACCATACTATGCAACGCAAGGTTTTCAATAAAAGTTAAACTATGTGACAAAAAAACATTCTCATGGCATTTTATAAAAAAAAAAACATAAGAAAACATCATCCAACCATTAGTAATCAAAACCCGCAACATATTTCAAAACCATTAGTTTGAACTAACAATGAGGGAGGAGTAAGATGCCTTAGATATCAAAGAGTACGAAGAGAAACCACCCTTAAGAGCCTTAATTGATTGCCTTGAAAAAAATCCTATCCTCCTTTTGAACCAAAAGCTTGAGAGAGATTTAAGAATGTTTTGAGAGTGTTTGATTTGGGAATAGTAGGTTAATAAAGTCCCAAGAGTGTTTTAAGTCATGGGGTCAAAAGAAGTTAAGAGGGGAAATGTCTAGAATACCCTCAACTTAAACTGTAAGAATTTCCGTAGGTGGGTATGTTTGGGCTCCTCCACTCGTACTCACATCATACGAGTGGTACCATCCACTTGTTCCCAAGACAAAAGTTGGACTCTATATTATATCCAACATACGACTCTCCTTGCCCAAATCATACCATCAACATACGACAAGTACCCACCTTGTTGTACCCTAAGCAGAATATTAAGGCTAGACAATGAACAATATATAGTTTGGCACTATACTTCTTGTATCATGTACATATGACTCATATGGAGTTTCTCGTACCTTGGACAAAAAACAACCAATACTTTATTGAGTAATATATGACCAAGACCCCTTAACCGTATCCTCATTATGCGATAAGTAAGAATGAGTCGTATGCTGATCAGAAAGCTCAAACTTAGGAAATTTCTGAGAGTTAAAACTCAAGGTATTTCAAATAGCCAATGCTAAAACCTTAGAAACCAGAAGGTAAGCCCTAGAATCTCAACTCATAAATGGGATATATAACCAAATTATTGATTCTAAAACCTTAACAAAACTATGGAAGGCCAACTGACCTTTGTTTTTATAACCCACTCAATCACTAGATC
Source organism: Capsicum annuum (assembly GCF_002878395.1). Lineage (NCBI taxonomy): Eukaryota > Viridiplantae > Streptophyta > Magnoliopsida > Solanales > Solanaceae > Capsicum > Capsicum annuum. The sequence goes on from NC_061113.1 coordinate 120,543,261, forward strand.
TAACCTCAATAACAGAAAGGAAAGTTAATAAACTCACCTTAATAATAGTGTGAAAACCTTCTAACTGAGCTAGCCGCCTAGACCAACAAATAAGAATCGCGAGGAAGAAAATTCTAACTAGATAATGCAAGTTTAGTCATCTATTAAGTAAGAATCAATCAATATAAAAACAATGACAACAATAACAACAACAAAAAAACATAGAATAATGATAGGTTGTACCAAATATGAAAATTAAAGACGAGTACCATTCTAAGGCCACAAGAAGTCCAATATGCCACGATAAATGAGACTCAAACCAAAATGCTACAACCTTAGGGAAATACCAATACTGATCCAGTCTGTCAACTACTAAAAAGAATCATTTACCAGGGTAGTCACATAATCATGTACTCTGCACCAAGGTACACAACAACCAATAGAAACCTACCAGTCACATATCATCGATTAGTATGAAAACCCTAATTCAAATCAAACAGAAGGTAAAGATATGAAATAAAAGGTCATTTTTTATAAGGTCTAAAATTACTTATTTGACATTTTTTACCCTCGACTTACACAAGTGTAGCTATCATGGTGGAAATCTAGAGTCATAGGCCTAATATTCCAGTAGAAGCAGGAATTTAAGTGGGTCCAAATTCAGACTGACAGTTTAAATCACCAACTGAGGTACTAAGTGCACTACCTCTAACTGAAATTATCCCAACACTATGAGATTGATTTGGACAAGCTGAATAACTAATAATCCTGCATTGAGACACTTTTTAGACCAATGATTGATTTCTCTGCAGCCATAACAAACCCTTAAAACCTTAACCTTGTGAGAGACATAGGTTGACCCCAACTGGATAACCAACTGATGCAAGAGACACTCCCTACTGAAATGACCATTCTCTCCACAATCATGACATACCTCAGGAGCACTAGGTTGATACGGAATATATATAAACTTTTTCTGAATTACTAAATTGCTCCTGAGGCACTCTATAAACCAATAACCATTCTTGCCACAACCAAAGCAAGCTCCTAAAATACTTTGAGGAACTATAACCATCGATCCAGAACGACCGCCATGACTAAGGATCTATGCCAAACACTCTGCAAGCTCTATTGTAAACTCTATGTGGTATGACCACCATTACTAATCTAAGATCCACATATAAACTAAGATGCTACCTGTCTAGAACTGATAGGCTGCAAGTGAAGATGACCTCCATCAGGAGAATCCTCACTCCTGAATGAAATACCAATAAATTATACTGATGACATGACCCCTTATCGCCACCTTTATAAGTATTAATACATTCTTTATTTGTGGCCCTCGTATGATCAACAACATGAGAGAAGAAACCCAATTTCAATCAAATGCTTTGATGCCAAATGGAGGGGTAAGGCTAATCCTCTAATAAATCCATGCACTATCTCACGTGCTAAAGAATATAACATAGGATTATGTCTGGCCTAATTTAGAAACCCAGACTCATACTTTTAAGACGACAAAGAACCCTGTTGAAAACCAACCAACCCAACTCTGGCCTGATACCTACTTGATGAAGCAAACATCATATCTGGTTCTGAGGTATCTATAAAAGGGCATAGAATCCCTAATGCCGAATCTTGAAAGGATGATGCGGTCACAAACTCTACTAGAGCTTGGGTTGGGTCCAAATCCTCTGAATGGCACTGGATATCTTTGATATTAATCTCTAACTCCCTAGCCTGATGCTTTACAGAAACCTAAAAACACGTACCAAGGTCCTATCTATAACTATTAATAAACTCGTATCATTAATATAGATCAAGATATAGTGAAAGAATGTACTAAAGGTTTATATAGGATGAACACATGATAAAGAATCAAGAATAGAATCTCCTAAGAATACCCTGTATCCTTCTGAAGATAGGATACAAATGTCTTTGTATAGATCTGAATGACTCTAACACTTTGGTCTTATAGTAACACATCGATAAACCTAGGCTGATACCGATTTGTTACAAACCAATTTCTTTGGTCATGATGACACCTTCTATAACCCACCTGTAGGTAAGCCAACCTATTGTCCAGAACTGCTAATAACAGATTATTAAAGAAAATTAAGGTAACAACAGAATAAATATAATAAAGGGGCTAATATATATAAAACAACCCCATGACCTAATAAATTTAGTACAAGGTCTTCTACTATAATAAGAGAAAAAAGTCAAATACTGAATAAATATACTTATACAACCTATCTATAAATACTACATAAAGATCTGTATAATTCATAAGAGCGAGGGTAGTAATGCCCTAAATGTCAGGATATCACCCTAAAACTTCGATCCATATGTACTTCGCATGATGCATACGCCAACTGCTAGACCTCATACTATCATTTGTAGGCTGCAAAAGTGTAGCACGAGTACCAAATATATGATATTTAGTAAGAAACTACCAACTAAGCTCCAAATATAATGCAAATATAGATGATATACAAGCAGGAATATAAACTACATAAAACTATCCAGACAGATTACATATTAAAGATATAGATGCAATAAGGTAAACTATGCTATTCTAACCGTATTCAGGAACTGAAGTACCATACGATATATCTCTAGACCATAGATAAGTAAAGAGTGGAAGAAGGATATATAGTAGTATAAAAGGTAGAGGAATATATATAAAATACATATAAATAAGGGAAAAGAGGGATATCAGATGATAACATAGCTAGATATATGCATATACATATAGATATACAAGACCAACTCAAAGGTAACAACCTAGGGTAGCCAACCTAACCTTTCCACGAAATCCTAAACAAGTATGAAAGCTAATACTAGCATGATTAGGACCTATAGTGAAAGTGTCTAACCATGAATACACTGTCCAAAATATAATTATCGTAAGAAGGAAAGGGATTGGAATTATATCTCTAACCTTAGTATCAATCCATAATCAACCTACCACAAACTAACCATAATAACAATAATAAAGTATCCAGCTAGTCCAAATAAATAATACCTAACTGGGGCCCCATAAACTCAGAAGGTTCAATCAATACTCAACAAAAAACAATCATTGCTTATACCTATGCAACCCTCAAAAGGATGATATACACTAAACAACATACCAGTGATAAATAATACATATGAATGAATAAATTAATGAAAAGTAAATCCATAACACCATAGAGAATCAAAGTTCCATACTATACCAAGTATATACACCTTCTCCATATAAACAACTCACTAAAGAAGGACCTAGGACAACCTCTCTTCTTTAACATGATGGCTCACTGATGAAGGGGCCCCTAGGGGATTCGAGAATATCCGTATATACTTACCTGGTCGCAATCCATGATTTCCATTCATTATCATTAACTATCTACTTTCTCTAGTACAAAAGAGATGTATATATAAAAAGTTTACAAACTTGAATCGTGACTAAGAAAGTATAAGTCCATAAATCCATTGTCTGAGATACTAGGAGACTAAATCAGTATAATAGTATAGAAAGGATTGGAATCTCCCTTGACCAAAGTAAATAGTATTTGTAAAGGAGTGAATAAATCATAGACCAAAATTAATCTTTATCTAATTTCTAAAATATTATTTTTTGCCCCAAATGCTTATAAATTAGTAAATAAGGTGGTACGATCACCATTATAAAAGAATCCATTTTATAAGTGAAAAGTGGGAATTAACCCATTTTTATAAACAATATTACTATCATGGTTTTTCTTGGAATTGTATCACTAAATGAGCATGAACATATCTAATAGTATGCATGGCATCACCAATATCTAAACACTATAACATAAGGCACCCAAGCTTATATAGACCTAAGCCACCTCCTTTATAGGGATAGAATACTCACCTGGAATCTAACTTGTATCGTAACCACGGCGTCGAGCCCAACAATATATAACCAGCATAATGATAATACTATAATCCCTATAAACTATAATCCAATATCAACAACAATAACAAACCCAGTGTATTCCGACAAAGTGGGGTCTGGGGAGGGTAAAATGTACGTAGTCCATATCGCTACCTCTGAAGAAGTAGAGAGGCTGCTTTCGTATAATCCAATATACTAATTAAAATAATCAATCTTATTGACACTCCCCAAAACCAAGCCATGTAGTATGGGCACCTCAAGCCCACATGAATCGAAGGTCACCCTGATAACCCAACACAATCATCACAACAATCACAAGGGTTGGGTGAATCCCGACTATATAATGCGATAGTGGAAAACATACTACATGTCATAGCTTAAACATGTATAAACACTTTATTGGATTCATCAGCTAATAAATATATCCAATTCCACAATCATCCACAATGCCTCTATACAAGCCGATGTTTAGAAATATATATGTCAGGAGAAGCCCCCGACAATAGCCAAACCAAGTCCAAATAAGACTAAGTCTAAAGATTGGAGAACAAGAAGGAATATCTTCCAAAGTATTAAAGCTCACCACTCTCAAGTCAATGCACAAACCGCTTCGATTGCCTACTCAATGTGTAAGAAGAGAAGAAAATGCTCCGACCCCAGGTTGCATGGGGACATAGCGTCCAGAGACGGTTAGCGATTGGAACGCTAGCATATAAATCAAGGATAAGGATAAAATAGCGTCATCATTCAACAACAAGTCAATTTATATCATATTCAATCACATTCATAACCTTAACCATACATATAGATATATCACATGCTAACCAAGGGGGCAAGTCTTATCAATACTCTTAAAGCACTAGTTCATCATACATGCAATAGAGGACTACAACCTTTTACACTTATAGATTCAAGCATTTCTCATTACGCATAGGACTTTAACCATATTCACATATCATCAAGTAAGGGACTCTAACCACACATACATCTATTTAAGATAAGGACTCTAACCATAAACACACATTCATAGAAGTGAGGGACTTTAACCACTCACACCTATTGATTCAATCAAGGGACTCTAACCATATTATCATATATTTGGCAAGGGACTCTAACCTCGTGCCATATTAGACAGGGGACTTTAACTCCAAGCCAATGCATTTGGCGAGGCACTTCAACCTTATGAAATCTCATTATGCGAGGGACTTTAACCACAAGTGATTTCATTAGGCAACGAACTTTAACCTCAAGAGATCACGAATATCATTAGTCAACATTGGGACTCTAGCCCTTTATCCATGCATCACTATACATTCAATTCCATACATAAGGACTTTAACCCATTTAGCTAATTCAACACCGTACATGACCACATGGTCTTCATGGGAGCCTTCATTTTTTAACCATTTCAATAGGACAATGCCTTAATTAAATTCGTCATATCATTCAAACTATGGTCCTCAATACCTTTTCGAGAAATTCACACTTTATTAGCAATTCTATACCACAATTTAGTTCAACATACAATTCAAGTTTATTTTCACGTTAGGGACTTTAACCCTCTTATTATTCATCAAACCATCGAGGTCATCAATTATATAGTACATAAATCATTTTACCTTCACAGTATCATTTATCAGGAATTCATACATATTGGGCCATGCCCTAGTTCAAAACATCATCATCATGTAACTAGACATCTCAATTAGATATTTTCATAAACATCTTGTGTATATGTCTTTACCAAGGCTAATTTTATGGTAGAAATTATCAAGACTAGGGTTACTCAAAACTTACATGTTAGACCACATACAACAAGCATTCACATATGTAAACTACCATCAATAATATGTATAAACATAAGCCTAAGTAAGAATCATCATTATTCATCATTAGGCAACAAAACCCTTTTTATTTTATTTCAAAACCATCATGTACACTTAATAATTCAAGTGTGAAATACATGGATTTAGAATTATTTAGTAAGGGAAAGAGTTACATGCCTTAGACAACTTTAATCACCAAGAATATTGACTTCACTTTGCCTCTTGAAAATCACCCTTGAAACCCTAGCCTCCAAATCTTTAAAGATGAGATTGAGAGAGTATTTAGGGTGTCTGATCCATCAAAATTAATGTTTAGGAGGATACACAAACTTATATAGTGAGAGGGTATAGGATTTTTGACATGGTAAATGACCACAAGGCCCTTAGTTAAAGGCTGAAGATTGAACCCGTCCAGGGGTACAACTTACCATACAACTCACTTAAGTAGTCTTACCCTCAGGTACGAGTGGTACCCTAATTCGTACCCTAGGCTTCTCCTAGGTCACACACACTGTTAAGGATATGACCATACACCTTCGAGTCATATCCAAAGGGTACTACTCAACCCTAACTCCTATCTATCAACCATACCAAAATTAGTCCAATTTTGATTGAGGCATCACTTTATATGATTGGTCTTGGTACGACTTTTACCTTACAGTATAATTAGTTTGATCCTCACTCGTACCTAGGAAAGTGAGCGACCCTCACTGCACTACCTAGGGTATGATAGAAAGTCATCAACCTGTATCCATAGGGTACGAGTGGTACCCTTAGTCATACCAAATTTAGAGACATCAAATAAGGGAATTTTTTAATGGTTCAAAGTGTAGGTGTTTCAATTCCCTCCCACTTGGATCATTCGTCCATAAATGACGGGTAAGGCAAGCAATAAACACCAGCTAACATATCATCACACATCAAAACAACCTTCAAATAAGTTAGAACTAGCATACAACAAAGATATAACATTTATTATGCTCATTATCAATCAATCATTCACTTCATCCTCTTTGGGACTCCAACCCATTATTTATCAAAGACACCTGTTCATTTCAAAGATTTATGACTCAAACCCCTTACTTGTTAATAAATACTAATTTCACTACTTAGGGACTAGAACCCATCAACTTTTCAAGGATACTTACTCAACTTACCAAAGACATAAATCAACTCAAGATACTAGGGACTTAAACCCATCACAACAAAACACACATAATTTCAAAATATTAGAGACTTGAACCCATGGTCTAACACAACACAAATTACTCAACACATTAGGGACTTTAACCTATTGTCTATCAAAGACATAAATCAAACAAGGAGATCAACACATACCTCCATCCCAAGATTCCAAAATAGGAAAAAAATGTGGATACTTGGACTTTATGTCCTCTTCTACTTCCCATGTAGCTTCCTCGGAATTTTGGATCCTCTATAAAACCTTTACTGAAGCTACCTCTTTCATTCACAACCAATGAACTTTCCAATCCAAGATCCTCACCAGGATCTCCTTATAGGACAAAGAGTCCAAAAAACTAACATCCCTTAAGGGAACAACTAATGAAGGATCACCCACATACTTCCATAACATAGAGACATGGAAACCAGGTGAATGGGGTTCATACTAGAAGGCAACTTTAACTCATAGTCAACATTACAATCCCTCTTCAGAATCAAATTGGGACCAACATATCGAGGACTAAGCTTCCCATTTTTACTAAATCGCATCACTCCCTATATGGGAGATACTTTCAAGAATACCCAATCGCCAACACTAAACTCTAAGTCCCTATGCCTCACATCTGCATAGGACTTTTGGTGACTTTGAGTGGTTTTCATCCTATCACAAATCACCTTTACCTTTTCTGAGGGTTGGTGGACTAAATTGGGGCCAAGCAATTTATCCTCTCAAACTTCAAACCACCCAATAGGAGATCGACATTTCCTACCATACAATGCCTCAAAAGGGACCATGCTAATACTAGAGTAGTAACTATTATTATAGGCAAACACAATCAAAGAAAAGTGGTCATACCAACGACCACTATAATCAATCACACAAGCCTACAACATATCATCCAATATTTGGATGGTCCTTTCTGCTTGCATCCATTTGAGGGTGGAAATTGGTACTAAGGCATACTCTAGTACCCAAACCCTTTTGGAATGACTTATAAAATTGGGATGAAAATGAAGGTCCACGATCTGAGATGATCAAAATTGGAGCACCGTGCAACTTTACGATCTCCGCAAGATACAACTGTAGCATAATTTTCTGCTGAGTAATTAGTCCTCATGTTCAAGACGTGAGTGGACTTGGAAATTCTATCAAAAATGACCTAAATAGAATCACATTGATTTTGAGATTTAGGGAGATTGGTAATGAAATCCATATTAATTGCCTCCCACTTTCATCAGGCAACACAATTTCTTGGTACAACCCACCGAGCCTCATGTGCTTAACTTTCACATATTCACACACTATACACTTGGCCACATAGCTAGCCACATCATGTTTCATAATGCCACATCAGTAGAATTCTCTAAGATTATGATAAATCTTGGTGGAATTGGGTTGTATAGCATATCGAGATTCATCAGCCTCGGCCATGACCTTTTTTCTTAATTTATCGATGTTGGGAACATACAACCTACCTTGGTATCTCAAGATACCATTACCACCAATCACAAATTCTGCAACTTTGTGTTGACCCACATTACTGTTGATCTTCATCAAGTTGGGGTCCATGCTTGCTTCTCCTTTATGTCAAAAACAAGAGACAACTGAGATATCAAAAGCACAAATATGCCACCATATTCGGGGTCCGCAAGTCAAATTCCAAGATTAGCCAAATGGTGAATGTCCTTCACTAATTCCCGCTTATCCTCATCTACATGGGCCAAAATTTCCATGGATAACCTACTAAGCGCATCAGCAGCTACATTTGCCTTATTAGGATGGTAATAAAGACTCATATCATAGTCTTTCAACAACTCGATCCACCTTCTTTATCGGAGATTTAACTCCTTTTAGGTAAACACATATTGGAGACTCTTATGATCGAAAAAGATATCGACATGAACCCCAGAAAGATAATGCCACCAAATCTGTAAAAAATTAACCACGGCTAACAAATCTAGGTCATGATAGGTAGTTTTTCTTATGAACTCTTAATTACCTAGTAGTATTGGCCACCACCCTACTATGATGCATCAACAAGCAACCGAGACCAACACAAAAACCATCACAATATATCAAAAAACCATCACTAACCTCCGACAATGTGAAAACCATAATCGAAGCCAACTTTGCTCTCAACATTACAAAACTACACTCACATTTATCGAACCACAAAAACATGGCCTTCTTTTGGGTCAGCTTGGTCTTGGGGCAGCTATAGTAGAGAAATTCTCCACAAACCTTCTATAGTAACCGGCTAGACCCAAAAAGCTCTGAATATTAGTTGGAGTCGTAGGTCTAGGCCACTTCTTAACTATCCAACCTTTTGGGGATCTACACATGATCCCTTCACTAGAGACGACATGACCAAGAAAAGCGGCATTTTCAACCAAAACTCACACTTGGAGAACTTGGCACACAAACGATGATCCTTTAAAGTTTATAACACAATATGGAGGTGATTAACATGATCCGCCTTACTCTTAGAATATACTAAGATATCATCAATAAAGACAATGACAAACATGTCTAAGAATGAATAAAAGACCCTATTCATCAAATCCATGAACGCCATTGGGGAATTGGTTAATACAAAAGGAATGATAAGAAACTCATACTTACCATACCGAGTTGTAAAGGCCGTCTTAGGGATATCCGCTTTCCTAATCTTAAGCTGGTGATAACTTGATCTAAGATCAATCTTAGAGAAACTCTTCGCACCCTAAAGTTGATCAAACAAATCATCGATCCTAGGAAGAGAATATTTATTCTTTATGGTCACTTTGTTTAACTGACAATAATCAATGCATATACAAAGGGAAGTATCCTTCTTGTGCATGAACAATACGGGAGCACCCCATGGAGACACACAAGGGTGGATAAAACCATTATCTAAGAGGTCTTTCAATTGCTCCTTAAGCTTTTTTAGCTATGCCGGAGCCATTCTATAAGGAGGGATAGAAATCGAATGAGTGTCTGGAATAAAATCAATCCCAAAATAAATTTCCCTAATGGGGGAACACCGGGAATATATCGGTAAACACCTCGGGAAACTCACTAACCATGGGGATGGATTTTAGAGAAGGCTCTTTCAAGTTTGATTTTTTAACTTGGACCAAATGATACAAACACCCTTTCGAAATCAACCTTTGGGCCTTGAGATAAGAAATGAACCTTGCCTTAGATAATAAGAAAATACCTTCCCACACGATAACCGGCTCATTAGGTAATTTGAACACGACCTATAGGTTCGACAGTCTAAAAAAGCATAGCAAGAGTGCAACCAATCCACCCTAAAATAACATCAAAATCAACCATGTCCAACTCTATCAAGTCTACAAGAGTATCCCCACCACCAACCGATACCATACATCCCTTATAGACCCTTATAGAAAACACACAGGTCTCTGACAAGCGTAGAAATCAAAAACTTTTGGGACCACAATTAAGATGCACAACCATATACGGGGTCACATAAGAAAGAGTAGACCCTAGATCAAGCAAACAATACACATCATAGGAGAAAAGTCTCAACTTACTCATGACAACGTTGGGAGATGCCTCAAAATCCTAGCTACTAGAAAGTGCATACAAGTGATTTCCACCAGCGTCGATGCCAAAAATAGAAGCAGAGGCAGACATTGCACCTTTTTGTGTGGGAGTAGATGAAGTAGCAATAGGGACCCTGTTGGCCAAAGAAATTGCTAGAGAGGGGCACTCACGCTGTATGTGCCTAACCTGCCCACAATGGAACTATCTATTTCTCCCCTTCTCACATTGACCACATTGACTCTGACCACATAATATGCAAGGAGGTCAAGGTGGAGCCGACTAGGCACCACTAGCCTGGAGTTGGGCACTATATTCATAGGATCCACCACCAAACTGGGATCGACGATTACCTAAAAACTTTGAGTAAGGAGAGCGAATACTAGCCAAAGGAGAAAGAACTCAAACTCCCTTACTTTTTTTGTGGCCACTTGCCACTATCACCACCACTATGCTAAGAATGCCTAAATTTCTTTCCTTGACTCTCACTAAGCTCAACTTACTTCTTTTTCAATTCTTTCACTTGTTGCAAGTACACAATCAACCTAGAAATATCCATGTTCTCAATCAACAAGGCCACCTTGCTCTTAAGGAATAACTCATGGGATAATCTCGAGACAAACTTATGCATTTTATTCCTCATTGTAGAAACTATCTCGAGAGCATACCTTGACAATTGATGGAATTTCAAGGCATACTCTTGAACAGACATCCTCCGTTGCTTCAAGTTCACAAACTTTTCTGCCTTTTCCTCCCTCAACTCTTAAGGAAAGAAGCGGTCTAAGAAATCCTAGGAGAAATCCTCCCACATGGCTGGACTAGCATTAACACCTCTAGATAACTTTTGCCTCTCATACCACTGGTACGCTACATCTTTCAATTAGTATAAAGCAAACTCAACGACCTTAATCTCTGAAGCATGCATGATTCGAAAGATATTCTCCATTTCATTAATGAAGCCTTGATGATCTTCCTAAATATTTGAACCAGAGAACAAAGGAGGGCTGAACCTTATAAATTAGACAATTCTTGTGGACTCAAAAGAAATAATAGACGGAGCACCACGCTCCACTTGAGACGCTACTAATAGAGTCAATAAGTTGATAAAGTGATAAAATTTGGCATTAGTAGCATCCTTTTGAGGTGATAGAATATGAGGGTCACTTTCATATTCAGGGTTGTTGGGGGACAAGTGGAACCCCACAAAGATGGTCGGATGCCGCAAACCTAGCCTAGGACTGGATTCCAAAAGTTGGATGGGCTTCATCCATAGGGCCCTAAAATGGTGTGCCTGAGTCTCAGATCTCCGTAGAGGCATGATCTGAAAGATAACAAATAGAAATCAGAGGAATCTAATACTTTAGACTCTATAGCTTGAGATTGAAACACACAAAAGGGAAATATTTCCTAAAATGTCTCATAACTCCTCTTTTATAAGTAAGGCGTGTTTCACACCTATAAAAAAGACTCTACTTGATATGGTAATGTGGACACCCAACTGACCATGAACCTAGGCTCTGATACCAACTTAACATGCCCCAAAACCAGGCCATGTCATTTGGGCACCAAAAGCCTACATAAATCGGTGGTCGCCCCGATAACCCAACACTATCATCACATCAATCATAAATATTAGGTGAATCTCGGCCATATAATTTGATAGCGGAAAACAACTATACATCATAACTTAAACATGTCTAAAAACTTCATTAGATTCATTAGCTAACCAATATACCCAAGTCCACAGTCATCCATAATACCTCTATTCAGAAAGATGTTTAGAAATATTTATGTTGGGATAAACCCCCAAAAATAGCCAAACCAAGTCAAAATAAGACTAAGTCTAAAGATAGGAGACCAAGAAGGAGTGACTTATAAAGTAAGAAAGCTCACCACCCCCAAGTCAATGCACAAACCTCTTTGATTTCCTATTCACTGTGCAAGAAGAGAAGAAGATGCTCTGGCCCCTAGGTCGCATGGGGACATAGCATCTGGAGATGGTTAGCAGTTGGAACACTAGCATGTAACTCAAGGATAAGGATAAAATAGCATCATCATTAAACAATAAGTCAATATATATTATATTCAATAACATTCATAACCTTAACCATATATACAGACATATCACATGCTAACCAAGGGGGTAAGTCTTATCAACACTTTGGAAGCACTTGTTCATCATACATGCAATAGAGGACTCCTACCTTTCACACTTATAAATTCAAGCATTTCTCATTAGGCATAGGACTTTAACTATATTCATATATCATCAAGTAAGGGACTCTAACCACGTACTCAACCATTTAAGTTAGGGTCTCTAACCATTCACACATATTCATATAAGTGAGGGACTCTAACTAATCACACATATTCATTCAAGAAAGGGACTCTAACCACATGCTCACATATTTGGAAAAAGACTCTAACCTCATGCCACATTAGATAGAGGAATCTAATCCCAAGACAATTCATTTTGCGAGGCACTTCGACATTATGAGATCTCATTATGCAAGGGACTTTAAATCTCATTAGGCAAGTGATGTAACTTCAAGACATCATGACTATCATTAGTCGACATTAGGACTCTAACCCTTTTTCCATGCATCTACATATATTTAATTCCACACATAAGGACTTTAACCCATTTAGCCAATTTAACACCATACATGACCACATGGTCCTCATGGGCGCCTTCATTGCTCAACCATTTCAATAGGACAATACCATAATTCAACTCATCATATAATTCAAACTATGGTCCTCAAAATCCGTTAGAGCCATTCATACTTCATTAGTAATTTGATACCATAATTTTGTTCAACATATAATACAACTTCATTTCATGTTAAGGACTTTAACCCCCCTCCTTATTCATCAAACCATTGAGGTCATCAATTATATAATACATGGATCATTTTTCCTTCACAGTATCATTTATCAAGCATTCATATATATTGGTCCATTTCCTTAGTTCAAAATATCATCATCATGTAACTAGACATTTTACTTAGACATTTTCACAAACACCTTGTGTACATGCCTTTACCAAGTCTAATTCCATGGTAGAAATCATGAAGACTAGGGTTACTCAAGACCCATATGTTAGACCACATACAACAAGCATTCACGTGTGTAAACTACCACCAATAACATGTATAAACATAAGCCTAATCAAGAACCATCATTATTCATCATTAGGCAACAAAACCCTTTTTATTTGATTTCAAAACCACCATGTACACTTACTAATCCAAGCATAAAATACATTGGTCTAGATTTATTTAGCAAGGGGAAGAGTTATATGTCTTAAACAACTTCAATCACCAAGAATATTAACTTCACTTTGCCTCTGGAAAATCACCCTTGAACCCCTAGCCTCCAATCCTTCAAAAATGAGATTGAGAGAGTATTTAGGGTATTTGATCCATCAAAATTAATGTTTAGAAGGCTATACACACTTATATAGTAATAGGGGTTAGGGTTTTAGACATGGGAAATGACAACAAGGCCCTTATATAAAGGAAGAAAATTAAACCCATCCAGGGGTACGACTCACCATACAACTCATTTAAGTAGTCGTACCCTAGGGTACTAGTGGTACCCTGATTCATACCCTAGGATTCTCCTAGGTCACATACACTATTAAGGATATGACCATACACCTTTGAGTCGTATCCAAAGGGTACTACTCAACCCTTACTCGTATCTATCATCCATACAAAAATTAGTCCAATTTTGATTGAGGCATCACTCTATATGATTGGTCTTGGTATGACTCGTACCTTACAGTACGATTAGTTTAATCCTCACTCGTACCTAGGACAGTGAGTAATCCTCACCACACTACCTAGGGTAAGACATGGGGTCACCAACTCGCATCTAAAGGGTATGAGTGGTACCCTTAATTGTACCAAGTCCAGAGATATCAAATAAGGGAATTTTTTTCATGGTTCAAAGTCTAGGTGTTTCACTTATACTAAAGGATACATAGCATCAACTATGGTAATATGCTTTAGTCTAGGGAGATAGGCTTTTATCACCATATTAAGAATTTTATCTAAAGGTTTGATTCACCCTTTTATCCCAAAATTTCTAAAATTAGGCTAATTCATGATATTCTAATCTTAAATATGCCCTATCATATCCATATAGAATGCAATATACACTAGACACCATCTTCTGAAAAAATGTAGATTGAAGCCTACCTCGATGGAGAACTATTATCCTTAAATCACCAGCCGTTGCTAACAATCCCAAAATGCTACCACATTATTAAAGTAGTAATCTACATATCGTTGGGAGTAAAATAAGATCCATATTTCTATATAAGGGTCGGGTCAAATTTTGGGCCAAGAAAATACCCACTAGGCTCACAAATGAAATAAAAAATTGAATCCATCAAGGGGTCCCTTGAAGTAAAAAAATATGTGCTCAAAAGTCAAGCACAAATGATGCATAAATCGGTGCCCAAATCAGCCTCTAAGGTCTTGTTATGTAAAGACCCAGTTTTTAAGAATTGACAATAAAATAGGATGGAAATTAATAGGAAAAATGATGAGAAATAAGCAAAGAGTGTTAGGCTAACTTACCTTAGCTCTAATGGATGATTCCTCACTCTTTTCCTCTCTTCAATCTCCCAAAAAAATGGATAAAATGTTGGAAAATCAGATAAAAAAGGGTATCTAACAATACCTAGGTACCGCTAAAATAACAACTTGTTTGCTTAAGCAACTACCTCTTAAGCAGTACAAACCCGCTAAATTAGTCAGTGACTAGAGATGTGGGAATCACTAAAGTAGTCTCCTGATGCTAAAGCGATTTCCTCTTAAGTAGTCTTTCATTACTACAGCATACATCATCTAGATGGCCAAGGCTGCTAAAGTGGCTAAAGGTCACTAAAATGACTGTTGTTTAGCGACTAATGGTCCTCTTAAGCGGTTGCAACACGTGGTGCCCCGCATAAGATTTTACTAAGTCTTAATGGTATCAAATCTAATGCTCAAGATTCATTCGGAACTCTATGCATGTAAATAAGCTATGTTACCATACCAAATTCGACATTTCAGACTCAATGGAATAATCAAAACTTTTATTTGAGATTGTTTTAACTAAATATTGGGCCTACCCCTATAGTTCCATTTTTATATAATCCACCCAATATCCCAAAATGATCAAAAACCTTGGGACATAAACCAAGGATCTTCCTAGCCTAAAGTCAATATTTTAGAGATGAGAAAGATGTCAGAATTTTTGTCCAAGGTCATTTACTAGGAGTTTTTGTTCGAGAATAATTTCTTAATAATGATAGATCTAAAATAGGGAAATAAACCTAAAACCCAAATGAATAACCTGATAACCGCATAGTTCTAACAAGTTATAAATGACCTGTAGTTGTTGGGAAGGCTTGAAATGCTGAAAATGCTCACAAATCAAGAAAATAATTTAGAGAGTCATTACAATGTTTGATGCACCCCATTCACCACTAAAAAATCTTATATGGGGATAGAAATATAAATATACATAGAAAGGGATTCACATGCAACATAAAATCCAGTAGAAAATAGGTATACACATTGGAAAATATAGATCCAGGGTCAAATAACATTAAATCAGGATAGTGGAAACCCAAGTTGGTATTTGTAATAACTGTATCAGATGCCTATGCCTCAGGTTTCCTAGGTATAGCATAACATTAACCTCAACTACTATAAAACTTCACAACCCTATATCCACTATGACGAGATCCTTTAGCACCCCTAGAACCACTTTCCTACTTTGTGAACTACCTCTAACTATATAGGAGTTGGGCAAAGCTAAAGTTGAGAACCTTGCTGTGTAGGACCCAATTCATGCTGAGGACAGTCCTTCATGTAATGACGAAGCTCATGTCATACAAAACATTTCCTTCTACCTAAAATTCACTAAGAGGGATCAAAAGCACAAAAACACCCTCCCTTTCCTAAAGAACAAAAATTGGATCCTCAACCTGCATAACCTGATCCTTGGCTAACTGAAGTCATAAAAACTACATACTTACCACCCAAACTCTATAATACTGCCTAAATTAGTCTGCGATGGTAACTGTGAGAATCTCTACCTCAGGATGTATGTCCACTGAACTCGCCTGGTCAATGTATCTTTTTAGAACTACTGCCCTAAGTACCCTGAAGAATAAACTCAATCAACTTAGCATGATCTATAGTACTCTAGAAAAAACCACCTAAAACCTCAAGATGAGCTATAATCAATTGATAACAACCTGCCAAACCTTTGATAAACTCTTAAATCGTCTCAAACTTGATGGATATACTAGCAGTTGCATATATATATATAGTGCATAAAAGCATAATTTATACTTTGAAATAGTCATGGAATCTTTCTCCAGGTGATGAAACTTATCTCTCATCTGATCTCGCTAATTGTAAGGCTTAAACCTCTCTAGAAAAGCCTCAAAAAATTTGCTCCTTGTTATAAGAGGAGAACCTAATGGGTTACAATTAACAAGTCACCTCCACTACTAGCTAGCCATGTTAGTTAACTAGTAGGTAGTTTAGTCAATACCACGACACTCAAGGGATCTGAGGATAGATAACATCTCCTGGCAGTCAAGCAAAAACTCATAGACATCCTTTTTAATGGCACTACTGAACATGAGAGAAATCAAGAAAATAAATCTCTCAAACCTCTTTTGATCATTAGAAGAATCACAACCACAAAATAATAGGAGGAACAACAAGTCTACTAGGTAAAATGTCAATATAAGGGGGTACCATAATAGCTGGCTATATCTCTGGAGTTGGAAAACCATATTTAAGAGCCTGATCTAGATGTTGAATACCTTCTATAGTCTAAGAAACACCTTCCACACTAGGTGGAATACCCATCTTAGTAATGCCATCCAGACAACCTAAAAGAAAAATCAACAAAGTTTGTAACACTAGGGTAGAAATTAAACTCTACGGGGCCTGATCTAGTCTCGCATCCCCTATATGATAATCGTCATCATCATAATGACTCATAGGCTTGGGTGAGACCATACTAGCTCATCATCTGGCAAGAGGAGATCCTCAGTCCGACCTCTGTATCTATCTTGGCCATGACCCTTTCCTCCCCCAATTAGGGATATAACAGCGGGTGCTGGCTCAGCATCCATAACATCTTTGGATCTAGTTCTCACCATCTATAAAGAAAAGAATGGAATATAAGTTTAGATTATTAGGCATGAACAATTGAATGATGGTATCAATTTGGAGAAGATTTTTTAAAGATATATTATCACCTCTCGATGATAGATACGGACGTCAACATATCAATATGTGAGACTCTATTAGAAAACATTCTTTTTTGACTTATGAGACCGCAAACCTAGTGCTTTGATGCTATTTGTCATGACCTAAAAGTTGAGGTCATGAGGGTAGCTACATCAACCTATACATGGAATGTAAGCCAAAACCATAAAATAGAAAAAGAAATCAAAATATGAAAGAAATAACATAAATATGAGACTTCTAGAATGAAGTCAGGCTATAATACTGATAAAATTAAAATATCTAAAGAAAATATAATAAATCCCCAAAACCTCATGTCGTAAATGATAAGAGAATCTAACATAATACTATAAATCTAAAATACATGAATTTTTTTGTGAAAGTAAATAAAGATAAGATAAGATAGAAGGAGGTTCAAAATCTTCCCCAAACACTGGAGCTCATCAGTACCTCTAACACAGTCTCTTATAAGATAAAGTCAGCCATTGTGGGTCACACTTATATTAAGATTTGCACTGAAAGGGCATAGAAGAAGGGGTGAGTATGGTTTGCTTACACTTAGTAGGTATCGTAGGCCAACTGAGCAAAATAGAAAACTGAATAAGTAAAGAAAACTATATGCATGCCTCTACCCGCGTACAAAAAAGTTCCTAAATAGTAGCTCATGACACCTCTCTTAATAGTTTCTATTATATAATATATGACTAAGAATAACTACACACAAAAATATAAGGTAAAAGTACAAGACAACAAATACACAAGAAAAGTCCAATGACACACTGCAATGATGGCAAGATAACCGTAATATAAGCCATCACATAACTTTCATATACATCTTTCAAGCCTTAGCGCTTTAGGACAGAACCTATGGGGAACTTTGCAACCTATATACTTTTAGAATCTTTATCATCCTTGCTTTTAAATGACCTGTCCAAGGATTTACCAAATATCATCAATTTTACCTTCAACTGCCCTCGAACAAGGGTTTTCAAAATATCAAAATCATCCTTGCTAGTAATTGACCTCAACTAAGGATTTTTATAAAAATATTTTCTTTTATTTCAAAATTAGGTTTTCTTAGTGGTACCAAGCACATAAATATGTATAGATGAAATGAGGATATAATTCTTAATACAAATCTATATAAAGATAATTATCAATACAATATGGGTATAAATAAGCTTAAAATCACCTTAATTTATGTAAGAAGCTATTTTGTCGTTATTAAAAGATACCTCAATAAAAATTATTGGTTGTGAAGCTTCTTGAAAATACAGTCTTAAATTAGAATGTGATAATACAAATAAGAATTTTGGAATTTTAAATCTTAGGTCAGGTTGATATTATCCCGCGATGGTGGGAATTTTCCCACTATAGCAATATCACCATAGCTACCTACAAGTTCCTATAACAAGATAATGGTCAAAGAACTCTAGGATGATTTTATATTTTCTTTGCTCCTATTTAGTTGTAAAAAGGATGAAATTCTCTCTAAAAACCCTCTTAGGGTTACCCTATACCCTTGGAGAAATGGAAAGGAGGAATTTCACTCTAATAGGGTAAAAATTAAGGTTTTCTCACAGATTCCACATAAAAAATCCCTATATATAGTCAAAATATTTCGTTCATGTCTCCGTAGCAGTTATGTGGCATCCAGGTAGGCTAGGTTTAGCATAATAACTTTAGATCTCGGCCACATAGCATAGACATGACGTAGATTAATGGGGATTTCATGCTTAATCCCTTAGGCACGGTCTTTGGATGGATAAAAAGGACAAAAGAATCAGTTGTTTGGGTGGAAATTTGTTTTTAATTGTGATTTTGAAATTGTCAAGTAATTAATATGTTTGCTTTCATCGTTGTTCATAAATTCATGATTAAAATGATAGTGTACTCAAAAATTTAATTAACCCTAATAAATTCCTAAATTAGAGGTGGTTAGGGTTAGTAGATTCTGAAAAATCTATGGTAGTAACCAGAGGAATGCAAAATTGGCAAGATATCTATGTTAGGATTAACAATTGGGCTGTAGTACAACATGAGTCATAGGTGTAACCTGTATGTGATAGCTTAAAGTATTTGAAAACCCAACTTATTTATGTATGCATGGTAATTGTTTCTTCGTATTTCTTATTATAAGGGATGTTCAAGGAAATAAAATAACTAACCGATATCCTAATGTTAACCACATAAAATGAACTTATATGAAAATCTTGTTGGTTTTTACGAGTGCTATTTGTTCTATTATTGTGTTTGTGATTATTGTGAATTCTATACTATTGTGGGATGTACCATATTTTGGCATCTTTATGGGACATATACTATTTATTTATTAGTGGGATGTATGCATATTTGTACTTCTTCATGTGATTGGTTAGTATAAGTTTGGTAGACACTTGATGTTTAGGATTTGTTACATGGACAAGAGCCCATCCTCTGTAGTTCATGGATACTGAACATTTATAAGATCCTTATCATGCGGGTACATGTATTGGTTAGAGTCATAGTTCCTTAAGTGAATCGTGATATTTATTTGCTTACTATTTAATGTGTTATATTGGTTCCTAGAGTTAATCTGAGATCATGTATTACTTGCTATGTTGGTTCCTTGACTGACTGGGGTAATGTCACCTAAATTACACCTCCCAATGAGTATAAAGGATTCCTAGAATCAAATTTAGAACACAACAAGGTTGGGGTCAAACCACAAGAAATAAGACAAAATCTGATCAAGTATTTGTCTAGGTAACTAGCAAATAAGTAAAAGCGAGGGATTTTGTAAAACAAAAGAGAAATAGTAAAAAATATTGGTTTTTGTAGTTGTAATCAATATGACAAAGCACTAGGATTATGGTCCCCTTAACTTCATAACTACACGGGTTTTTCGTGCTAGCAAACTATTCCATTGCGTTGCTTGCAAAATCTAACAAGATAGGTTCATATAAATCTCTCTCAACCTTGGTTATATGAATTTCACTCTTATCCTTTCAAGCTCTGAATATTACATTACTAACCCTCCTTCATGATCTCAGATTAGTTATCCTTGTTATGACTCAAGTTATTATATGAATGTTTATAGATTCAAAACTCTGTTGTTATTTCCTTTGCCTAATCTATAGTTCTCTCTCAAGAAATTCTAGAAATAAATGTGAGTTCCTAAAATATGCATCAATTATAAGCGAAATCATAACAAAGAAAATATCAATACATACAAACATGCTGGTCTAGAATTGCTTTCCACTTAACCCATTTGGTTAATTCATTATAGTTTCTACAACACTAGTTGTGTTGTTTAGCTACTCATAATTTCAAGAACACAAAAATAATTCATAGATGAAAAAAAATAGTGAACTTACAATAAGAATAAAACCCCAGAATCTCAACTAGAATTAAAATCCTAGAAACAATGTTCGTAAAATTCAAAGAATATGCCTTAGAATCTCACCATTTTTGTTGTAAAATATAAAGTAGTGTGTAACCTCATAAAAATGTACCTACAAGAGTGTTTATAGATTAAATTAAACCTATCCCAGTACAAATAATAAATTTTGGTCACTGGTATCAGACAACAAAAGGGTACGATCATTGTTAGAACCCACGATCATCCTATGGTGCTCGTGATTTGGCTTATGAATTCTCCATGTTTAGGTCTTTGCTGGTACGCCTTTTAGTACTACCTCATGGTTTCTAGGTAAGATCATGGATAGTGCTTGTCCTATCATCTTCGCTTTAATTATCTGGAATCCTTACATCTAGGCTTTCTTTCTATGATCTCATGGTACAATCATATGTTCCTTCCACAAATGTGATTGACACTTGTCTTATGATTTTCACACTTAGATCTTGCAAATTTTATTTTAGGTCCTCCCTTCTATGACCAAAAGGTACGATTATATGATCAACATACGATCGTGGGATCTATTCGTCTGATCACCTCCTACGGACCCTTTCTCTGTTCAACCTACGATAGACTTTGTACGATTGTGTTCAGCTCCTATGCTAATGTCTTTGATCTTCTGATGCCCTTATTTTCAAATAATCAACACTTTACTTCTCTGAGCCCTTTATCTCGTAAACAACAAAAAACCAATTACTTCCATATAAATATACACTGAACTTATAGTTATTCCTTATTTTAAGCATCTTAAGTTCCTTAAATTCATAGCACATCAACATACTTAACTTAGAGCATTTGCATGCCCTCAGGAAAGTAAAACACATTAGATTTCCTAAGACGCTTAACCTAGAGCAAAATCAGGATCACTATGACAGACACTTTTAGAAGACTAGTTTTCACACATACAACATAAACATTTAAAACACCTTTACCTTTAGCAAAACTCTAATAAAATGTGTAAGTAAAACAAGTACTCAAACATAGTGGGATCAGGACATGGAATCACATTATGAATAGACAACCTAAAATGTAGGCCAATACACCACCTAACCAAGGAACAACTAGACTACAACTCCTACGCCCTCACATCAAAGAAGTACCCTAATCACTAACTAGATGCAATGAATTTATTAACTAGGAATCAAATCTCCCACCCTCACAAAGAATTCAAGTCGTGTGCATTTGATACCATAAGCTTACCTTTATTTTTTATGCTTCAGATTTTAGACAGTCGGTTAGGATCCACATAGGTCTTTTCTAATTTTGTATCATAGGATTAGGGAGGGTATGTCATATTTGTTTATAGTGACTTAATACTCTTTTAAACTAAACTCCTTTAGGCTCCACTTTCCTACTTCCTCACATTTTCCCTTTTACACATTTTTATTTTTTTGGGACCTCAGGTGCAATTTTATTTTCACAACTACTCACTACTTATATAATATTTTCTTCTTATTTTTTTCTTTTTTCTTTTTTTTTGGGAATACTGCACTCGACTCCTTTTTCCTATTACGATTAATCAATTATACCCACTTTCTATGCACCCCTACATAATAGCGACCCTCAACATAATTGGCCTGAGTTGAGGTACATAGTTTCCAATGAGGGACTAGGGTGAAAAGGTTTATTGTAAAAATTAGAAAGGTGAATCAGGTAGTTCAAAGAAAAGGTTTGTAAGGCTCAAAGTTTAAATCCAAGGGATATATGATCATTTGGTAGGTTGTTTCGGTTATAATGGACTTTTTCAAACACTACCTGTGATCCTTTCCTAACCTCCTATCCAATATCTTGTAGCGAGACTAACTAGGCAAGTTCAAGATTGCACACACATACACTGACTAGGTAGAAACCTTACACACTCATGGATCAGGGATTTCATCTAAGTTACTACCTACTGATTTCATGCAAGGTTGGATAGGTTATCCAATTAACAATACTAATGCTATATCTAGATCCTTACACCAGTTATAGCTCAATTCAAGCACACATACAATATCATAAAACATATCTTTTAAGGGTTATAATTGTAAAATATTAAAAAACGGTTCACATGCTTTACCAAATTTGACTGCATCAAGTTTTCTCAACTTACTCTAAGCTAAACAAAAAACTATAAAACAATAATAAATAGTATAACACCTAAAAATGTCAGTTCTAACTATGATAGAGCAACCAAGGGAAAATAAACATAAAACAAAAAACCCTCGGTTATGGTGCACTCCAAACTTAAAAATTATGAAATGTCCCCATTAAACAAAATCATAGAAATTTAACAACTACAATAAGGGACATACCTATGGTGCTCTGGGCACCGATAAAACTCTGGTCATATGGGGATATAGGTGGGTCTCTAATTGTCTTCTCATCTCTACTGTCCTCAGTTATAGCCGTGGCACTCATAGATATATTGGCATCAGTGGTGGATGGTGCACTCAAAGTACTCATATCGGGGGCAATCTCTGTACCCCCTCTAGTATGTGTAACCACCTCTATGGTAGATGGTGTCTCACCCCTTATAGAATCACTACCTAAAAGGTTTGCCCAACTATCTTCTTCTTTCTTCTCTTCATGTTCTTCTTAGCTTACCTTCTCCTTTACTCTCTATCAGTCTTAAAACCTCTTCTTCTTTTCTGAGGCCCAAATATCTATCCATTTACTTAATATTGAGCTCCTCAATATTTAAGACATAAGTATTAAAATTATAAAACTAACAAGTCCATACCCAACGTAAGAGCTGCTAATAAAGGCATAGGTAGTGGTAGAGGAGGTGTAATATCAGTTATCTTAGCCAATACCTTGACCACTTTATTAAGCTCAGTCAGGTCTACCCTAATATCCATTAGATTCGGTGAATGTACTTTATTTATCCTTGCCATTATTTGTATATCAAACCTATCTACTCATGTCTGCGCTATACTAATGCACCATCAATCTCATTACTAACATAGGGCATAACCATAATCTCTAACTTTATATCCTAACATTGTGTAGAAGCTAGTTCTGCATGATTTTTTCCAATAGTAATGTTGGAATCAACATATTACCGACTGGAACCAATGGTTAATGGTGAATGAATATTGCTGGAACAAAAGAGAAAGAGGCATTGACATCAGATGCCGGTAAGTCATTAACTGGGGCACCCTCAACTATAATTGGTATTTTAAGACCTCTTGTTGGGGAAGATGAGATGCATATATCCTTTATCGATGCTATCTTAGCAACCTTGGTTGACTGAATGTAATACCCCAAACTTTCTTTAAGTCAAATCTAGTCTCTAGATAAATGATTAACATTTAAATAAGATAGAATTTCCCCAAATTTGAATTTTTATCATGTGGGAAATTTAATTAGCTTTCCAATGATACCAATTTCATCCAAATCCAGTATTAGAGTAAAAAGTTATAAACATTTTATAGAGAACTATCGGAACACCCAGAAGTGACGATCAGGCCGACGAATCATCGAGCTGGCAGCAAACCATCACCCAAGTCATTGCAACTAAGGTAGTGAACCCAAATTTTGTTCAAGTGTGATGGATAGGACCGACAGACCGTCGAGCTTGCGATGGACCATCGCCCAAACCGTCACAAATGAGGTAGGAAGTATAGGTTCTAGCCAAGTGTGTCAGTCAGGACTTAAGGACCATCGAACTACCATCGAACTGTCACCCAAACCACCGCAGATAAGGATGGAAGTTCAAGTTCTGGACAAGTGCAACGGTCAGGACCAACAGACCATCGAGCTAGCGATGGACCGACGGACCATCGATCTAGCGACGAACCATCGGGCAAATATCGCCACTTTCGATCAATGATTTTAAGCCATTTTTAAAAGGGTATTTGAATATTTTCCCACCTTTTTTGAACCTTAATTATACCATACCAGAGCTCATAAATTTATTATTCATCCACACCAAATTAGGATTTTTCTCAAAGATAAATCCTTAAGAACAAGAAACCCTAGGTGTTTAATTCCAAGTCAAGAATTCAAACTTTCCTCCATCAATCTTCAAGAAATCATCCACCCAGGTATGTCAAGTATTGATTCATATGTTCCTTTCACCCATGAAGCTCAAGAAACCTTATTTGAAATATAACTTTGGATTCAATGGTATGAATTGAATTATATCCATGTTTATGTTGTTGTTTGATTTCCAAGTTGAAGTCTTTAATGACTATCATGAAAATATGTTAGTATGTGGTTGAAATTATTGCATTGGAAGTGTAAAATATTGCCATGAAATATTATTTTAATATTCATGCCTAAGCCTAAAGATATGCATGCAAGGTGTTTGATAAAATGCCTAAGAGAATAGGAATTATGCCCTATGACTCATTTGTGACCAAAATTGATGAATCCATGTTTCTCCCTTATGTTTGATATGACTCCCACGTTATTGTTATGCTTTGTAATAGATTGACGTAATGCTCATGATATTATGCTTATGAAATTATATATGTTTACATGCATTTCTATTCATGTGTAAGCTTATAGCATGCGAATGCTTTATGGAAATCCCCAATGATTGTACCATGAATTGTTGAGTATGGTCATATGTCAAGAAATGTCATGCCTTGTCAGTTTCATGCTATCGAGTCCAGGAGATACTTGTACCTAACAATTTAGCTATGTTCCTAGAGCAGTGTCAGTTTCATGATAATCTCAATTATGCCATGATCAGTAGTACTCAGTCAGTTTTAGAACTCAGTAGAATTCAGTTAGTCATATGACTCAGGAAAACTCAGTAATCTTAGTAATCTTAGTAATTTTAGTCAGTTATCAGATCTCAGTAGTGTTTCATCAGTCAATGGAACTTAATGAATGTAGTCCAATTTAATTAATCATGTTAAGTGTCTATTCAGATGGGAGTAGGATTCAGTACTGAGTAAGCCCAAGGATGGGAACTCACCTGTTATTAGAGGGTGTGATTCTTAGAAACAATCCTTGCGCTTCAGAAATATGTAGCCGACATAAGTTGAGACATCAAATCTACTATTTGAGGGTAGATGAGGTGGCTTAACCTATTATATGAGGGTTCCATGATTCTCCTTAGAGTACCTGTTAGATGAAGGATTACTCACAGCTTGTCCTTACCAGTGGTGCGGTATTGACACCCTTCAAATTGGGGTTACAGATTAGACCCCAACTCAATTATATTATCTTATTTGGGGCATGCCTGTTAAATGAATACTTAGATATAGTCACCCAGCTCAGTACAGAACCTAACTAGTTCCATCAGAAATAGGACTGTCAGATATAGTTATTCAGACAATAGTATATCAGTTATACGTAAACTTATGTTATTAGTATTCAGATTAAGTGATGTTATGATCTCATCTATAGTTCACGTATTCATGCATGTATTCTCACATCCATGTTACTGAGTCTGTCAGTATTATTAATGCATATGAATCCTTGTATTCAACCTACCTCACTTGCATAATAGTATATTCAATTGTACTGATGCATTTGCACTGTGGTATTTTTATACCATAGGTTCAAATACGCGAGCTCCAGAGCATCCTTAGTAGATCAGACATTAGCAGCCAAACTTGCAGCAAGTCCTCATCATTAAGGGATAGGATGATTATTTTATTACTTTATCATTTCAGTAGTCCAGAGTTAGTTGGGGACATGTCCCATCAACTCCACACTTTAGAGGCTTCCAGACTATAGCATGTTCAGATAGTTATTTTAATTTTATTTTGGTATTGATATACCGTATTTCTAGATGTCATTTTTATTAGATATTTGAACCTTATGGCTTTCAACCTTTTATTCCATATTTATACAATATATTATGCAGTGCTCAATTACATAAATCAGTCATGGGTTAGCTTGAGGTCCTTCAACGTTATGAGCACCATGTGGCATTTTGGGTTCCAGATTTGGGGAGTTACAAACTTGGTATCAGAGCCTAAGGTTCAATAGTGTCCTAGAAATTCTGAAAGCTGCATCTAATGGAGTCTTGTTCATGGGTGTGTTGCGCACCACATTTATGTACAAGAGGCTATAAGATATTTTAGGAATAGTTTCCCTTCTTTCAGTATTCATGTCGTGCCTGTGAGCATGAGCTTAAATTTAACTCTCAGTCTAATTTATTTCTCCCTTTCTTCTATAGAACATGCCTCCCAAAAGAAGAAATGGAAATCAGTCAACCCCTCATCCCGTCCAAGAAGATCCCTTGGACGAATATGTCTCTCATGCAGAGTTCAGAGCTGCATTCACTACTTTTGATAACTCAGTTGCTGCTCAGAAGGAATGACCAACTGCTGTTCCGACCAACCCAGTGGCCGATATAGCTGCATCCAGGATTCCAAACTTCACTCGAATAAATCCTCCATCCTTTTTTAGGTTTAAGTCAAATGAGGACCCTCAAGGATTCTTTGATTAGGTTTATAAGGTTATAGATATCATGGGGCTGTCATCCATTGAGAGTGCTGAGCTAGCTTCATATCAGTTACAGGATATGGCTCATACATGGTTCAAACAATGAAAAGAAGAGAGGGTTGGTAATGCAGGGCCCATAGAGTGAGAAAAGTTTGACACTACTTTTCTTGATAGATTCTTTCCCCTAGAGCTGAGGGAAGCTAAGCTATTAGAATTTATTAACCTTAGGTAGAGCAGCATGACAGTTAAAGAGTAGTCTCTTAAGTTTACTCAATTAGATAGATATGCGCCTCATGTAGTAACAGACAACAAGGCTAAGATGAGTTAGTTTGTTTTTGAGGTGAATGATAGTATGATCAATGAGTGCAGATTTGCAATGCTGATTAGTGAGATGGACATAGCCAGGCTTATAATCCATGCTCAATAGATAGAAAAGTAGAAGATTAAGATGAGAGAGAAGCAGAATAATAGAGCTAGAATCGGCAACTTTAACTTCAATTAGCCTAAGAGGGTGGTAATCATTCTCAATTCTACCTAAAGTCATCCGTTCCAGTTCCTTCCTTAGCCAGTTCTCCAGTGCCAAAATTTAGAGATGACAACAGAGATAGGGCGCCAGGCTCTACGTCTTAGGGCAGTGTTAGCACTGCGCGAACCTATCCTCTTTGTCAGACATGTGGCAAGCACCATCAGGGTACTTGTAGAGCTGGCAGTGATATTTACTTCGTATGTGGCAAGCCAGGACACAGAGTCAGATATTGTCCCTAGCCAGGTCCTCAAGGGCAACGTAATCACCCCCATCTCAGTTCGATCGCTCGAATCAGTAGGGTGCCTCTTTTAGTGCTACTAGTAGACAACACCCAAATAGACTTTATACTCTTCAGTCTCGACAAGATTAAGAAAATTCTCCTAATGTGGTTACTAGTATGTTACAGATCTTTTATGTACATGTTTACACTTTTCTAGATCCAGGAGCTTCTTTGTCTTTTGTTACTCCTTTTATAGTAGTTGATTTCAGAGTCAGTCTCAAAATTATAGTAGATCCCTTCTCAGTCTCTACCCAAGTGGGTAAAACTATCATCGCCTAATGGGTATAAAGGGACTGTCTGATTATGGTATCTTAGAAAGTCACTTTAGTAGACTTAGTCGAATTAGAGATGACTAATTTTGATGTCATTCTCGGCATGGATTGGCTTTATTCCTACTATTCCACAGTTGACTACAACAATAGAGTTGTCCAGTTTTAGTTTCCGAATGAACCCGTCCTAGAGTGGAAGGGTAGTACTTCAGTTTTTAAAGGCCAGCTTATTTCCTACCTTTGGGCATGAAAAATGATATCTAAGGGATGTGTCTATAATCTTATTTGAGTTAAGGACACTAGTTTCAAAACTCCCAGTCTCGAATCAGTCCCAGTAGTGAATGAATATTCAGATGTCTTTCTCGAAGATTTTCCAGGAATTCCTCCCGAAAGGGAAATAGACTTTGGCATTGATCTTCTTCCAGATAATTGGCCTATATCTATTCCCGCCGTATAGAATGGCACCAGTATAACTCAGAGAGTTGAAAAAACAATTGAAGGTTCTCTTAGATAGGGGATTCGTTAGACCTAGTATGTCCCCGTGGGGCGCACCAATCTTATTCATGCATAAGAAAGATGGTTCTCTCAAAATATGTATAGACTACCGTCAGCTCAATAAAGTCACCATCAAGAAAAAGTATCCACTTCCTAGAATTAATGACTTATTCGATCAATTTTAGGGTGCCAACTATATTTTTAAGATAGACCTCAGATCAGGGTATCATCATCTCAGGGTTAGAGAATATGACATTCTGAAAATAACTTTCCGAACTTGGTATGGTCACTTAAAATTCTTAGTCATGTCCTTTGGTCTTACCAATTCCCCAAAAACCTTCACTGACTTGATGAACCGTGTGTTCAAGTAGTACTTGGACATGTTCATCATAGTCTTCATAGATGACATTCTTGTCTATTCTCGTAGTGAGCATAATCATGCAAACCATCTCAAAGTAGTATTGCAGACTCTTAGAAATCATTAGCTATTCACCAAATTCAGTAAGTGCAAATTTTGACTAAGGTCAGTAGCATTACTTGGTCATATTATCTCTGTATATGGCATTAGAGTTGATCCTCAAAAGACCGAAGTAGTGAGAACTGGCCTAGACCCATCTCTCCATCAGATGTTAGGAGTTTCTTGGGTTTGGCTGGCTATTACCGTCAGTTTATTAAAGGATTTTTGTATATTTCTTCCCCTATGTACAAATTGACTTAGAAGAAGGTTTAGTTTTAGTGATCAGATTCATACAAAAAGAGTTTTCAGTAGTTGAAGACTCGACTCACCTCTGCTCCAGTTTTGACTCTTCTAGATGGTTCAGATGGATTCATAGTATACTATGATGCATCTAGAGTAGGTTTGGGTTATGTCCTCATGTAGCATGGTAAGGTCATAGCCTACGCCTCTAGATAGCTTAAAACCCATGAGAAGAATTATCCGACTTATAATCTGGAGTTAGCAGCTATAGTTTTTGCCTTAAAGATTTAGAGGCATTACTTGTACGGTATTCATATCGATGTATTCATAGATCACAAAAGCCTTCAGTACGTATTCTCTAAAAAAAATCTTAACCTCTATTAGAGAAGGTGGTTAGAGCTCTTAAAAGATTATGACATGTGTGTCCTTTATCATTTGAGCAAGGCCAATGTAGTGGACGACGCTCTCAGTAAACTGTCTTTGGGTAGTGTTGCTCATGTTGAGGACAGTAAGAAGAAGTTAGCTCAGGAAGTCCATAAGCTTTCCAGAATAGGTTTTCACTTAGTTGATTTAGCATAAGGTAGTATGTCGGTTCAGAATAGTTCAGAATCATCTCTAGTGTCCGAGGTGAAAGAAAAACAAGATAGAGATCCCAGTCTTGTTAAGTTAAAAGAGTCTGTCAGAGATCACAAGGTAGAGGTTTTCTCCCAAGGAGAAGATGGTGTTCTCTATTGTCAGGGTCATCTGTGTGTTCCAGGTGTAGATGACTTGAGTCAACAAATTCCTGCAGAAGTGCATAGTGCACGCTACTCGATTCATCCAGCGGCCACTAAGATATACCACAATTTGCGGGAGATCTATTGGTAGAGTGGGATGAAGAAAGATATTGTAGAGTTTATGGATAAGTTCTCTACATGTCAGCAGGTTAAAATAGAGCCTCAGAAGCCTAGTGGGTCCATGCAGGAATTTAGTATCTCTACTTAGAAGTGGGAAGAAGTGAACATAGACTTTGTGATAGGTTTTTCTCATACTCATCATTAGCATGATTTAATTTGGGTCATTGTAGACAGGATGACCAAATCAGCTTATTTCCTTCCTGTCCATACCTCTTATTCAGCCGAGGATTATGCCAAACTCTATATCAGAGAGTTGGTCAGATTACATAGTGTTTTGTTTTCCATTATTTTTGACAGAGGAACCCAGTTCACCTCTCACTTCTGGAAAGCATTCCAAAAGGGTCTTGGTAACTAATTTAACCTCAGTACAATCTTTCATCCTCAGATAGATGGTCAAGCAGATAGGACCATTCGGACCTTGGAAGATATGCTAAGGATGTGTGTAATTGATTTCAAGGAGAGTTGGGATGACCACTTGCCTTTGATTGAGTTTGCATAAAACAAAAACTATCATTCCAGTGAATGGCTCCATTCGAAGCTCTCTATGCTAAGAGATGTAGATCTCCAATCGGTTGGTTTGAAGTTAGTGAGGCCTCAGTTATAGGGCTTGACTTAGTATTCGATGCCTTAGAAAAAGTCCAGTTGATCAGAGAAAGACTCTGGGCTACTTAGAGCCGATAGAAGTCATATATAGATATGCGCAGAAAGGATCTCGAGTTCGAGATTGGTGATTATGTGTACTTGAAAATTTCTTCCATGAAGGGAGTGAAGAGATTCAGCAAAAAAGGAAAGCTCAGTCCCCAATATTTTGGTCCCTTTAAAATTCTTAGTCATTTCAGCAAGGTATCTTATGAGCTCGAATTGCCTTCAGATCTTGCCTCAGTTCATCCAATGTTCTATGTCTACTTTCTAAAGAAGTGCATAGGTGAACCAATAGTTGTAGTCCTGATAGAGTGCCTAGACATTCAGAACAACCTTTCTTTCGAAAAGATCCCTGTTGAATTCTTGACTACCAGACTCGTAGACTGAGGAACAAAGAGGTCCCTCTAGTCAAGGTTCTTTGGCGGAATCAGTACGTTGAGAGAGCTACTTGGGAAGTAGAAGCATACATGCAGACCAAGTATCCTCTCCTCTTCTCCACAAACTCAGACTCAGCCTAAGGTAATAGCTTTCCTTAAGCTTATTCAGTTTTATGTTCTGATTTTAGTTATAAACTTGGTATCAAATACCCTTGCATATCCAGTAATACGTTCATGTATCATGTCAGTCATGTTTTTATTCATTAGATATGCATTCTTATCATGAGAAACTTAGCTTCCCAGTAATTTCAGTCATGCATTCATGAAGACTATCCATCACATATCCATGCATCACACATGTATATTCAGTATGAGATTTCAGTATATCGAAAGTTCCAGTCATATAGACATGTTCAAATGTTCACATCCCTTAAGTAAGATCAGTCTATTAGCTTTCCCATTCTAGTCAGTCCTATTCGAGGATGAATTTTCCTACGAGGGAGAAATTGTAATACCCTGAACTTTCTTTAAGTCAATCTAGTCTCCAAAAATGTTAGTGATGACTTCATAAATGATTAATGTATAAATCATATAGAATTTCCCTAATTTTGACTTTTTATCATATGGGAAATTGAATTAGCTTTCCAACGATACCAATTTTTTTCCAAATCCGGTATCGGAGAAAAAAGTTATGGACGTTTTACAGAGAACTATCAAAACTGCCCAGAAGCGACGGTCAAGCCGATGAACCATTGAGATAGCAACGGACCATCTCCCAAGCCATCATGACTAAGGCATTGAACCCGAATTTTGGTCAAGTGCGACGGCCAGGACCAACGGACTATCGAGCTAGCGATGGACCATCACCCAAACCATCGCAGACGAGGAAGGAAGTTCAGGTTCTGGCCAAGTGTGATGGTTTGGACCGACGAACCATCAAGCTAGCGATGATCGTCTCCCAAAACATCACAGACAAAGTAGGAAGTTCAGGTTCTGGCCAAGTGCGATGGTCAGGATCGATGGATCGTCGAGCTAGCGATGGACCATCGCCCAAATCGTTGCCACTTCCGATTAGTGATTTTAAGCCATTTTTAAAAGGGTATTTGGGTATTTTTCCACCCATGTTGACCCCTAATTATACCAGACCAGAACTCATAACTTCATAATTCATCCACAATACCAAATTAGGGTTTCTTTAAAAGATCAATCCCCAAGAACAAGGAGCCCTAGGTATTTAATTCCTAGTAAAGAATTCAAGCTTTCCTCGACCAATCTTCAATAAATCATCCACCCAGGTATGTCAAGTGTTGATTCATGGGTTCGTTTCATCCATGAAGCTCAAGACACCCTATTTGAAATATAACTTTGGATTCCATGGTATGAATTGAATTATATCCATGTTTATGTTATTTTTTGATTTCCAAGTTGATGTCTTTAATGACTATCATGAAAATATGTTATTATGTGGTTGAAATTCTTGTATTAGAAGTGTAAAATGTTGCCATGAAGTATTATTTCTATAGTCATGCCTAAGCCTAAAGATATGAATGCAAGGTATTTGTAAAATGCCTAAGAGAATAGGAATTATGCCCTATGACCCATTTGTGACCAAAATTGATGAATCCATGTTTCTTCCTTACATTTGATATGACTCCCACGTTATTGTTATGCTTTGTATTGGATTGAAGTAATGCTCATGAGATTAGGCTTATGAAATTATGATATGTTTACATCCATTCCTATTTATGTGTAAGCTTATAGAATGCAAATACATCATGAAAATCCCCAATGATTGTACTATGAATTGTTGACTATGGTCATGTATCAAGAAGTGTCATGTCTTGTCAGTTTCATGCTATCGAGTCTTGGGGGTACGTGTATCTAATAATTTAGCTGTGTGCCTAGAGCCAGTGTCAGTTTTATGATAATCTCAATTATTCCATGATCAGTGGTATTCTCAGTCAGTTTCAGAACTCAGTAGAATTCAGTCAGTCACATAACTCTGGAAAACTCAGTAATCTTAGTAATCTTAGTCAGTTATTAGATCTCAATAGTGTTCCGTCAGTCAATAGAACTCAATGAACGCAGTGCAGTTTAGTTCAGTTAATCTTGTTCAGTGTCTATTCAGATGGGAGTAGGATTTAGCATCGAGTGAGCCCAAGGATCGGAACTCACCTATTATTAGAGGGTGTAATTCTTAGAAGAAATCCTTGTGCTCCAGAACTACGTAGCCAGCATAGGTTAAGACATCAAACCTGCTAGTTGAGGGTAAATGAGGTGGCTTAACCTGTTATATGAGGGTCCCACCATTCTCCTTAGAGTACCTGTTAAATGAAGGATTACTCATAACTTGTCCTTACCAATTGAGCGCGGTATTGATACCTTTCTAATTGGGGTTATAGATTGGACCCTAACTCAATTAAATTATCTTATTTAGGGTATGTCGGTTAAATAACTACTTTTTACAGTTACAGTATCAGTCTTAGTCTTTGTAATAGAACTCAAATAGTTTTAAAGAATTTAGGACTGTCAGATATAGTTACCCAGCTCAATATGGAACCCAGCTAGTTCCATCAGAAACAGGACTGTTATACACAATCATTCAGACAATAGTATATTAGTTATACAAAAACTTATATTATCAGTTACAGTTCACATATTTATGCATGTATTCTCACATTCATGTTACTCAGTCAATTAGTATTATTCATGTATATGAACCCTTGCATTTAGCCTACCTCACTTGTATACCAGTATATTCAATCATACTGATGTATTTGCGCTATGGTGTTTTTATACCATAGGTTCAGAAGAACGAGTTCCAGAGCATCCTTTGTAGATCAGACGTTCAGTAGCCAGACTAGCAGTGAGTCCTCATCATTCGAGAATAGCATGATTATTTTATTACTTTATTATTTCAGTTATCCAAAGTTAGTTGGGGACATGTACCATCAACTCCATATTTTGTTGATAGTTTAGAGGCTTCAAGACTATAGAATGTTTAGACAGTTATTTTAGTTTTGTTTTGGTATTGATATATTGTATTTCCAAATGTTATATTTTATTAGAGATTTGAACCTTATGGCCTTTCAACTTTTTATTCTGTATTTATACAGTATATTATGCAGTGCTCAGTTACAAATATCAGTCATGGGTTAGCTTGTGGTCTTTTTGGGTCATGAGCACCATGTGGCATTTCAGGTACCAGATTCGGGACATTACACTGAATTACTTGGTCCACTACACCAATAGTTTGACATATGCACTTCTCATCAAAGAGTAATAAGATTGGGGAAAAGTAATATGGTGCTAAAATAGAGCACCCTATCTCATATCTCCTCCTCAATAATCTGTGGGATATTTAACTCTATTCTAGAAATAAATAGACCTACCAAGAAAACATTGGTCACCCCTAATGTATTATCATTGGATGTGGGTACGATTCGGTGCCTGACGACAGACTACTAAACTTTGGCTGTAAACTTCAAACTGGGTTTATAGATTACGACTCTATTGATCCATAGGAATTTTTCTCCCACTTTAGCAATGTGGCTCTCCAGAAACCTATAGTGCATCATCTTGACCATATTTAAATAATTAATACAAAATTCATACTCTAGAGTCTCCTTAGTTGGCTCAAATTCTTCTTCAAACTAGGCGCTGAGATAGCCTTGATAGAGATATCCACTTCAGTGTCCTAGACCCGAATAATGTAGAGCTTAGGCTGCTTCTTCATGTCCCTCCCCTTTTTTGAAAGAGACATATTCATAATTATTTCTATGTAGTTGGTGTAAAAATCAAGAACTAACTTTGGTACATAGTTTTGTAAGGGTTTTGTCATCTACCCTAACTCATATCGCTAAAATACCAGAACTAATCCTAGTATTTTATGGAGTGACTAGTAGGACCCGAGTTTCTTTTTTAATGCTCTTTTTATTTTCCCCCAAGCCTATTACTTATACCTCATCAATATAGATAGTTCTTAGACTTTTGGACTATCCAGTATCCCGGGTCAACACCCTTTTAAGGTGGGGCATATAATAACCGTCTAAGTGATTTTCTTTATCTTTATGTATTTTTGTTATTTAGAGCTTTCCTATAGCTACCCCATTCCATTTATGACTTGTTGGGGCTATCAATTTGATTAATGTGCAGTTCATTTGGTTTTAGAGCCAATTCCCTATTTTTGAAGTCTTTATTGGTAAAAATTGGCTACTGATCAAAAGATTCAGTCAAACAACCTCATATGCCAAATCTAATAGTTCTAATCGCTCCAGAAAATTGATTTTAGGCTAAGGGACCTTTGGTTCGGGTCCCAAGGCTTTTGGACTCATTTCGAGATATTGGCCAAGAATTAAAAAAAATGGCACTTAGGTGTAGGACCTGCTTTTCATTGAAATGCCCTTGGATGGAAAATTTGACTGTGACATTGAGTCTGGAACATCGAATTTGATAGGGTATCATAGTTTGTTTGCATATATAGGATTCAAAATAAATTCTGAAGAGTCGGGGGAGACTTGAAAAATTTCTAAATCTTTAGAAGGTGTACTCAGATGATGCATTCACTTAAGTTCCCTATGGGTTGCTTAAGTGAAGACCGCTTAAGCGTCTAACCGATATGTTAAACGACCAAGATTGTCAAGCTGAGGGTCTCTTAAGCAAAGCCTTTATTGCTTAATTAAAGGCCGCGTAAGCGGCAAATGCTCTATTTAAGCGATGGGTATAGAGGTAGCAGGTATCACAAAAGCGACACCTGGCCGTTTAAGTGGCGACCACTTAAGCGATGACTGCATAAGCGATCCAGTATCCACTTAAAAGGCACTTGGTTAGCCTTATATGCCCAATTAGTTTAATTTTCTCCCATTTTCCACATAAGTTCCATAGTGTAGAACCCTAGAATGTGTAAAAAGTTGGTAGAAACATTAATAAGTGATCTAGAAGTGTTTTTGAGCTTGAATCACTCATTTTTTCTCTAAATTCTTTTTATGTTT
This sequence comes from Capsicum annuum, assembly GCF_002878395.1. Lineage (NCBI taxonomy): Eukaryota > Viridiplantae > Streptophyta > Magnoliopsida > Solanales > Solanaceae > Capsicum > Capsicum annuum. The sequence continues at coordinate 120,579,933 of NC_061113.1, forward strand.
TTGTTTGATTCATGTTAAATTTCTCAATTATTTTCCAAAATCCCTAGATTAGTGATGGGAGAGTTTTTCATCATTTGAGCTCGAAATTTACCTATTCTTAAAGGTAAATGTTCCTTGAGCATAGATGGATGAGTTGATTGTTCTAAAAGTGCAATTTCACAAGGGGGCCCCATATGGAATTCTAACGTAATTTTTGACTTGAAGCGTAAATATGGGTACTATTGTTCTCGTATTGATGAGAAGATTATGATTTTGATAACATGGCATCATGCAAAAGCGTTTTGGAAGGGAAAATCATTAATTTAGTAGATTTTACAGGCTTTCTTCAGATTCTAGATAGGCTAGGTTTACCTTTATTTTAGATTAATATTAATCATAATATATTTATGATAATATGATAGATATAGGTTGGAAATTAGGCCTTAGAGGCATAATTAGTGTAACTTAGATTATTTAGCCAATTAAGGAATTGTAAACTAGGCATATTGACTTAGTTACTCATGTTTAGTAGAATTGCTATCTTAGGACTAAATCTGGATCATTCAACATCTAGATGTGAATTTATTCACCTTATCCAGTTTGGGGTAAAATTTTCCTTAGAATGAATTTCAGGGATTAGAAGTAGCCCTCTCTGACCCACCTTACACCATTACTATTATTAGCTTTGTATAGACTTTGTAGGTGTATTTTACCTCTTAAATTACATATTTAGGAGATTGAAGTGATTGGTTATATGATATGTTAGATTTGTAATTTGGAGTTGATGAAAGTTCTAGTTCAAGTCTGGCAATTTGTTGATCTTATGAGTTCCAGTTCAAGTTTAACAATTTATGATTTGAGTTTCGGTTCAAGTCTAGCAAATGACGCTAACGAAATTGAGTTCCAATTTGAGTCTGACATTGAGAGGTTATTTATGATATGGTAAGGTATGAAAAGATTCATGGTTATTATTTTAAGAGAAATATACATAGAATGCATTTTGGGTTTTACTTCTCTTGATTGCAACCTCCTGGATTATGGAGGCTCATGTTGGGTTATTTATCTTTTTGCACTTACTGACTTATGGGGTCTAGTTTTGTAGTGATAGTTATGTGCTGTATATGTTATTATTTTGGTTTATTTATTTATTTTATTTAGATTATTTGGCATGTTATCCAAGTTTGCCCTTTTACCTTAACTTATTTATCTTGCATGTTTATCGTACTCATATTATGATTTAGCTCAGTCAGTTGATGATGCCTACTGAGTGCCCATGGTTTTGGTACTCATACAAAACTTTTGTACCTTTTGGTGTAGATTCGAGTACTAGTGGTCACCGTTGATGCTACGATCATGCTGATTAGAATTCGAAGATAGGGTGACCTCTTGAAGGCAATTTTGACCTATTTCTTCTACTACTTTTATTAAGTCTTTAATCTTTCAGGACTGATCCATATATAACTATTACCTTACTCATATTCTTTTGTTATTGGCTCTTATGCCAACACTACTAGGTCGTGGATGTTATTGTTATCTTATCTACTTTTCTTATTATTACTACTATTACTTAATTTATAGTGTAAGTCTTTACTTTTAAATTTTTGGCATTTATGCCATTTTTCACCAAATTAGCCTATTGCTTATTGCTCTGGGTCTATGGTTTGGCTTACCTAAGGGTGGGTTAAAGTAAGTTCCATCATGACTCGTAAATTAGGTTCTGACAAATTAGTATCAGAGCTCTAGGTTCATTAATATTGTTGGTTCAAGAGCAAGTGTCTAGTAGTGTCCCACAGATTAGAATGATGACGTCCAATTTTTATCTTTGAGAGACCATAGGACATTCTTATGAGATCTTCACTTCCTTTACTAATTTTCTGCTTAGAGTCTGAGTTGGATTCTAAAGATTTCTTTGGTTTCACCCTTTTGCAGAGGGCTAGGACACGTGCTAGTGCTATATGAGATGAGGACTTGAGTCTACGAATAGGTACCCTACCATAGTTTATGGATAACCTAGAGGTTAACGTTAGCTGAGAGATGCAGCCCCAACTTAATATCAGGATAGAGGGCCTTACCTAGACTATACTTATCCTCCCGAGCTAAAGATTCCTCCACCCCAGCTAATGGTAGGACAGGGACCATCCAAGGCTCCACTGGGGTTTATTTCTTTTTCATTAATCAGGGATGTATTTGTTTAGCTTTTAGGATTTATAGGTGGTGCACTATTTGATGATGCACACTTTATGAATCAGAGTGGTACTGAGGTAGGGGCACAACCCATAGGTGGAACTCCTAGAGTTGAGGTCCCTCCCGCATCGATGGTTGCTCAACTGGTTGTTGTTATGCTGGTGGTTTTCCAACTTACTATGTCTATTGAGGAGCAGAAGATGCTAGGTAGATTCTTGCAATTTGATCTTTCTAGGTTTCTTGGTACACCGAGCAAGGATGCTTTTAGGTTCTTGGTTATTGCGAGGATAGGCTTCATAATTTAGCACTAGTTAAGACTCGTGGTGTGGATTACACAATTTTTAGTTGTATTTATCAGCTCTACACTGGTGGAGAGGTCACATTGATTCTAAGCCAATTAGATTTCCCCCATTGGCATGGACACAGTTCATTGAGGTTTTCTTTGAGAAGTATATGCCTTGTAGTCTTAAAAATCATTTAAAGGATCAGTTTTTAAGGTTGGAGCAGGGCTCCATCACTATTGTGAAGTATGAAGCTCAATTCCATGAGTTATCTAGGCATATTGCATCTATTTTTTTGACTGAGTATGATTGAGTGTAGTGCTTTTTTAGGGATCGAGACTTCCTCACCACAAAGATTTATAAATTATGGCTGTTATGGGTAGATTTTTTATTGAGGTTTCTAATCATGTACAGGTCTTGGAGGAGATGCATAGTGTAATGACCAGGGACTACCCCTAGTCATCACACGATGCTCATGACCTTGAGGGACCATAACCTAAGCCTTTCTGATATCTATAACTGAGCACTGCATAATATACTGAAATAAATGCGAAAAACTGGTAGAAACTTACCATAAGGTTCAAAATATCTAAAATAATCAATACTGAAAACTAAATACTAATACATCTGTCTGAAAAAGCCTCTAAATGTCTGAGCTATAGAGCTGATGGAGCATGTCCCCAACTAACTCCGTCTACTAAAAATAAATTGAGTCTAATTCCATAATAAAACAAGCATCATCCTCGAATGAAGAGGACTCACTGCTACGTCTACTACTGCTGACTAAGTCTGGACTGGTAAGGGTGCTCTGGATCTTGCGCTTTGGAATCTATGGTATAAGACACCATAGCATAAGAGAAATGCATGCATCAGTACTTTGAATATATCGGTATGCTAGATGAGGTAATGCTAAATACAAGGGCTTAAGCATGAACATAGCTTAACTGAATAATTATGAGAGTACTGAATGAGGACATATGCATAAATGCATAACCATAATTAAAATCATCATGACTCTGAATACTGAGACTTGGATACTGCTTTACTGACGTTTGAACTAACTACTAATACTCAGAAACTGAATAACTGAATCTTCTGATATTGATAAATGAGTACTTAAGTTGAGATCAGTCCTACTAGTGAGTGATCTCTGAATCTGATGATACTGAAGCTGATTAACTGAATCTACTCATCAATGAATGAGTTCTGAGCTTACTACTATCGGCTGACTAAATCTGTAATCAAACCTTTCTAACAGATGATCTCTGAATCTACTAATAATGATAAAGAATGACTGTATCTGAGGTCAGACCTATCTAGTGGAAGATCTCTGAATCTTTTAATAATAGAAGTGATGGACTGAGTTTGAGATTAGGCCTATCTGACGGGTGATCTCTGGATATATTAGTATTGATTTTGATTAACTCTACATGATACCAGGCCTATCTAGTGGGTTGCCTATGAATCTGTGGAACTATCTAAGTTCTATACTGAGATGGGTGACTGTATCTGACAGTCCTAATTTCTGAGTGCTACTCTGAAGACTGATACTAAAACTACAACTGTGGGAGTTCTCATTTAATCAACATGCTCCAAATCTGATCTGGTAGGGTCCAACCTGTAACCCCAGCTGGAAGGGTGTAAATACCGTGACATGGGTAAAGACCTCTACTATGGTCAAGCCTCTCTAAGGTGTAACCCTAAACAGGAAGTCAAGCCTAAGGAAGTATGATAGTCAAGCCTTAATCTAATGGGCGACTCCTGGTCCTGGACTATCTACGTAGTTCTTGAGTTCAGGGATTGATGCTAAAGACACTGGCTCTCTAATGGGAAGCCATCATCCCTGCACTCGCTCGGTGCTAGCTACTACCCCCAACTGAAGGACTCTGAACTGATTCACATAATGAACTAAACTAAACTGAATCTGTTATTGATTTGATTATCTTACTTGACTATTCTGATTGATTTTACTTGATTCAATTATCTGATGGAATACTTCTGAATTTAATTTCTATTTGAATACGACTGAGTTCTGTAACTTACTAAGCTTTACCAAAATCTGAACTGAGTACTGAGTTTGATTAGACTGAATACTAAGATTTATTGAGTTTCATTAACTTATATCACTAATTGAAATTACTGATCATAGAACGACTGAGATTATCTTGATACTGACTCAGCTCTAGACAAGCAACTAAGTTTTTGGGTATTAAATACCCCCAGGACTTAATAACATAAATAAATAAGACATAACAACTCTTGCATAATAATCATAACAATAGACTATCATTCGCAATATAACCAATGAAGCATCATCTCGAGCACTTGGGAATCTTAAACATGTAATTGTAAAGGGAAGCATGCTATTGTCTCATAATGCATCCAACAAGGAGTTCATATGAACAAGAAGACATGCAACATATCATAATTCATTCATTTAGTCCTTTCAACAAACACTTAGCATGAACTAGTTGACACATACTTGGGGATATTATACTTCATGTTGCAATAACACTATTTTCCTTATATAAGCAATTTATCAAACATGTGAGAGGCACCTTTTCGTCATACAACTTTCAACACACCAAATTAACATAATTACATAATTCAACATGCTTCTTGAAGGGGCTTTATCATGAACATCACATAATCAACACATACTAAGGTCAAAGCTTGAATCTTTATAATCAAAACATGAATCAAAACTTATCAACAACATGAACTTCAATTTATATTCACATAAATCATGAAAACTCATAAAACATAAACTTTGAAATTTTGAAAAGGATTCTTGAACTTCTTGGGTGTAAGGAACCCAAGAATCAACATTCAACATACCTTGCTATGTAATTATTGAAAGATTCACGATGAAACCTTGATGATTTTGGTCTTGGATTAAAAACCCTAGGTCTTGTTGTTGAAGAAAATTGATAGAAAATAATAATATGTAGGTGTAAATGTGCTGAATCTCGTATTAAAGAGTATATATGGGGATTGGGAAAATACCTTTTTTTTCCTTGGAATTAAAATCCGGAACTAAAAAAATCCTAATTTACGTGCTGGCGCGACGCGCCATAGTCGTGCTAGATTATTGGAAATTGGATAGTTGGGAAATTGAGCCTTGGCGCGACGCGGTGGAAATTATGTTTCCACCTTGGTTGCAAATTAGAAAGACACCACAACGTGGTGGAATCGCGGAGGCTCACTAGAATTTGACAATTGCCATTTCGGTTGGCTTCGCGATGCGCTAAATTGCTAGGTGGCATACTGTCTCACTAAAATGGCTCTAACTCTTCGCCTAAATGTTGAATTTGGGAAAATTTGGTATCAATGGAAAGCTTATTTAATTTTCTACACGGTTTAAAATATTTCTCACTTTGGAAGTCACTTCTCGATCTTTTAAAGCCAAAATTACACTTCACTTAACACGCTCTAAGGCTTAAACTATGAGAGAACTTTGTAGGGTCTTACACATAGCGAGGCCCAAGGGGGTAGAAATAGGAGTCTATGATGCCAAGGTAGCTTCATTGGGAGCCTTAGTGGCTCACAGTGCAAAGGTAGTGATTTAGAGGGTAGGTACCCTCCACGTTAACCTTATCAAAATCAGAGTCAGTCTAGTAGCCTTGTTTATTTCACACTTTAGATCATCGATGAAGGCCAGTCTTGTTATAATAATCATCCTGGCTAGAGTGGTGGTCAACCTTCTAGGGGTTCATATTCTAGCCATGGTAGTTATTATGAGTCAGCAAGATCTTTAGGTTTTAGTAAAACACCTGGGGGTGGTATGTTATGGTTGTGGGGCGTTTAGCCATTAAGAGAGTGTCCTAGTCATGAAGTGGTGGTTCCTTTAGCCTAGAGTGTTCCACTGATTGGGGCAGTACTTTCTCCAGCTAGAGGTGGTATGCAGGGTCATCATAGTGGTCCCAATGATTCTCAAGGAAGCCTTAATGTAGGTAGGATAGGAGATCGGTCAGGAGCCCAACCAGGTGGTGGGCGTGGTCAGCTGTATATTATACCCGCTAGATCCAAGGCAAAGTCTTCATATGATATTGTTACATATATGATTTCAGTATGCCATCAACCAATTTTTGATTTATTTTATTTGGGATCCATGTATTCTTATATATCTACTTATTATGTTGCATGGGTAGAGTTATCTTAGGATTCATTATTTGTGCCGTATAAGTATCTAATTCCATGGGTGATTCCTTAGTAGTGGATTGGGGTTATAGATATTGTACTGTGATTGTTCAAGAACTTGATACTCAGGATGATCTTATTATATTAGAAATGATAGATTTTGATATGATTCTAGGAATGGACTGGCTATCCCCTTATCATGATGTCTTGATTTGTTTTTTCAAAAATGTTACCTTAGACATACTTGACATACCCCAGTTGTGTGGCAGATATTGATTACCCACAAGACAATAGGGAGTATTTCTTATGTTTGGTCTAGTAGACGTATTTTGAGGGGTTGCAAGTCTTATCTCACTTATATTCATAATTGTGCAGAGTGAGTCCCTCGCTTGACTTTGGTCCTATAGTCTATAAGTTTTTAGATATTTTTTCTACCAGTCTACCTAGTCTTCCTCATAGGCAAGATATTGAGTTTGTTATTGATCCTGAGCCAGGAACCCAATATATTTCTATGGCACATTACCCTATGGTAGTTACCGAGCTTAAGAAGCTAATTCTCAGCTTTAAAATCTTTTAGTTATGAAATTTATTAGATTGAGTGTGTCTCCTTAGGGTGCTCCTGTTTTGTTCATGAAATAGAAGAATGGCACCTTATGTATGCCCATTGATTATAGGTAGCTTAATAAGATGAAAGTGAAGAATTGGTATCCTACACCTTGTATTGATGATTTATTTTACTAGCTTTAGGGATTAGTGCTGTTCTCTAAGATTGACATGAGGTCTAGTTACCATCAGTTTAGGACTCGAGATGAGGACATCTAAAAAATAACCTTTAGGACTTATCATGGTCATTATGAGTTTATGGTGATGTATTTGGGGTTTACCAATGCCCTACCAAGATTTATGGATTTTGTGAATTGCGAGTTCAGGTCTTATTTATATTCCTTTGTGATTTTGTTCATCCATGATATCCTTGTTTATTCTAGAAGTAGAGAGGAGCATATGCAGTATTTGAGGATTGTACTCCAAACTTTGAGAGACCATAGGATTTTTGCCATATTTTCTAAGTGTGAATTTTGGCTTGAGTTAGTGCTATTCCTTGGACATGTGGTGTCTAAGGATGGGATTATGATGGATCCAGTGAATATTGAGTATATTCATGATTGGGCCAGGCCTACATCATCATTTGAGGTTCGTAGCTTTATTGGTATGTCTAGTTACTATGGGAATTTCATTAAGGGTTTTGCAACTATCACAACACTAAAGACCAAATTGACCCAAAAAGAAGTTCATTTCCAATGGTTTGAGGGATGCAAGTTGAGCTATCATAAGCTTAAGGGATTTCTCACTTCAGCTCCTATATTGGCTATTAATATTAACGGTGAGGGATTCACTATTTTATTGTGATGCTTCTGATGTTAGTTTTGCTTGTATGTTAATGTAGCAGGGTTGAATTATTACTTATGCATCGAGGCAGCTGAAGGTTCACAAGTGTAACTAGCCCACTAATGATTTAGAGTTCACGAGGGTAGTTTTTGTGCTTAAGATTATAAGGCATTGTCTTTATGGCATATATTGTGAGATCTACATAGATCATTATAATCATCAACATCTTATGACCCAGAGAGAGCTTAATTATATGCAGCAACGTAGATGGATAGAGTTGCTTAAGGATTATGACATCTCTATCTTATACTATCTAGATATGGCAAATTTAGTAGCAGACTTCTTAAGCCGAAAAGCATTGAGTATGGGTAGCTTGGATTTTATCTCAGTTTCTCACAGGATGTTTACATGGGACATCCATTATTTATACAAATTGATGTTATGGCTTGACATTTTTTTCTTCGGGAAGATTCTTGCTTGTCTTATGGCAAGTTCTACTTATTTGAGTAGATTTAGAGTCGCTAATTTGAGGATATGAGACCTAGTATTATTCATGAGCAGGTGTTGAGTGGTGAGTCCAAGAGGCATAACATAGATTCTAAATGTATTTTGAGGTTTGATTGCCGCATTTATGTTTTGAGAGTTCAAGACTTGATTTAGTCAATTTCATATAAGGCTCACAGCTCCATATATTCTATTTACCCTGGCACAATGAAGATGTACAGAGATATGAAAAAGCATTATTGGTGGAGTTCTATGAATATATATGTGTCAAACTTTGTAGTTTGTTGCCTATGTTATCGGCAGGTGAAGGTCGAGCATCAGAGGCTATATGGCTTAATTTAGAGATTGTCCATTCTTGAGTAGAAATGGGAGAAGGTTACCATGGACTTTGCTAATGGTTTGACTCGCACCTCCTGTAGTTATGGTGGTATTTAGGTCATTGTGGATTGGTTGACAAAATCGATAAATTTCATTACGATTTAGATATCCTTCAAGGTTGAGAGGTTAGCCCGTATCTATGTTTATGAGATAATCCATTTACATGGAGTGCCTAAATCTATCATTTCAGACCGGGGCTTAGTGTAAACTTTAAGATTTTAGAGATTTTTAGGAGTCTTTGGGTACTCAGGTAAACCTTAGAAACCTTCCACCCTCAAACCGATGGGGAGTTGGAGTGGACTATTCATGTTCTTTAGGATATGCTCTAAGCCTGTATTATGGATTTGGAGGTTAATGGGAGAAATATTTTTCTTTGGTAGAGTTTGCATATAATAAGAGCTACCAATCAAGAATTGAGATGGCACTATTTGAGGCTTTATATGGTAGGCATTGTTTTTCTCCATTTGGATGGTTCAATACCTCCGAGATTAGACCCCGTGGTACTGACTTGCTTCAGGAGTCATTGGATAGGGTTTAGGTGTTTCAGGATAGGTTGAGGGTAGCTCAGAGCAGGCAGAAGGCTTATGTAGATTGTAGACTCATGCCGTGAGATTTGAAGTTAGTGACTGGGTATTGCTCTGAGTATTACCCATAAAGGTGGTGATGTGGTTCGATAGGAAAGGTAAGCTCATCCTTAAATATATTGGGCCTTTTGAGATCCTTTCCACAGCTGAAGAAATGGACTATGAGATAGCCTTACCCCCAGATTTTGCTGTTGTTCATCCAATTTTCCATGTTTTTATATTGCGGTGATACATCCTCGATAAGTCACATATGCTTCAATGGTACTCAATTTAGTTAGATCAGTTGTTGACCTTCGTAGAAAAGCCTATGCTCATATTATCTAGGGACGTCAGACGGTTGTGATCTAGAGAGATTCTAGTGGTTAAGGATCTATAGAGACCCCTCCCAATTGAGGAGGCTACTAGGGAGTTCAAGAGCGAGATGCAGTCCTTGTATCCTCACCTGTTTGAGGCTTTGGGAACATCCTAACCCTTAACATTTACGAATGAAAGTTCTTTTAGTAGTGGATATTGTAATGACCTTCCAGTTCATATTCTGCATCTTCACATATTTTTACCGTTTGTTGCTTTCCTATAGCTGCCCCAAGTTATTTATGACTTGATTATCGAGTAGTTTTTTTTTTTTTAGAGCTAGTTCCCCATTTTCAAGTCTTTGCTGGTAAGAATTGGCTATTATGTAAAAATTTCAGTCAAACAACCACACACTCCAAATTTAAAAGTTTCAACAGATCCAAAACATTAATTTTGGCGTTGGGGGGCCTTTGGTTAGGGTCCCAAGGCTCCAAACTTATTTTGGATTATTCACTATAAATTAAGAAAATGGCATTTGGGTGTGGGACCTATTTTTTTAATTGAAATGACCTCGGATGGAAATTTTAGCTAGGCTATTGAGTAAAAAAAACACTTATATAGGGTAGCATAGTTTATTTAAGTACATGAGATTCAAAATGAATCCTAAGGGGGTTGGTGGAAACTCGAAAAAATTCCAACTCTTCAGATGGTGTACTCGGTGCATTCTCTGAAGCACACCTTGGATCGCTTAAGCGAAGGCAACTTAAGTGGATAGACAATCACTTAAGAGACTAGGCTTGCCCAGCCAAGGGCTGCTTAAGCAAAGCATTCATTGCTTAAGAAATGGTCACCTAAGCAGCAAATGCTCCACTTAAGTGATGGACGTGCAGGCAGCTGGTACCACGAAAATGGTACCTCGCTGCTTAAGTAGTGACTGCTTAAGCGGAACAGTGTTTGCTTAAGCGGTACCTGGGTAGCCTTGAATGCCTAATTAGTTTAATTTCTCCCCTTTTACACTTAAGTTTAAGAGTGTGGAATCTTAGAAAGTGTAAAAAATTGGGAGAAACATTAATAGGTGATCTTGGAGTGTTTCAACAACAAACCCAGTATATTTCCATAAAGTGAGGTCTGGGGAGGGTAAAATATATACAGTCCATACCACTACCTCCGAGCAGGTAGAGAGGCTGTTTTTTATAGAACCTCGGCTCAAGATAGACAGTAATATACCAATGTCGTAATGAGACATGAAATAGGATGTGTAGCATAACAGAGATAAGAGATAAGAAATAATAACCCTAAGTATCAGAGAAATAGGAAATAAGAGGAATACGAACAATACGGAATAGGGGAACAGAAAATAGATACCCATGTAATAGTAACATGCACTCATAGACCTAATATACCCACCACACCCAAACTCTCCTAACACCTAGCTACAACCTACACACTCACACTAGCTGTCTACCCTGATCCGCGCCCTCCATACCTTCCTGTCTAGGGTCATGTCCTCAGTAATTTGAAGCAGCTCTATGTCATACCTAATCACCTCCCTCCAATATTTATTTTGCCTACCTCTACTCCTCTTGAAGCCATCCAAATCTAGCCTCTCACACCTCCAAACTGGGGCATCCGTGCCCCTTCTCATCACATGCCCAAACCATCTACACCTTCCTTCTCAAATCTTGTCCTTCACCGAGGCCACTCCTATCTTCTCCTAGATAACCTCATTCCTAACTTTATCCCCTCTAGTAAGGCCATACATCTAATGCAACATTTTCATTTCCGCTACCTTCAATCTTTGAATATGAGAGTTTTTGATTGGCCAATACTCTGACCCATACAATATGGCTAGATGAACTACCACTCTGTAGAATTTGCCTTTAAGCTTAAAGGGTACCTTATTATCACACAACACTCCTGAGGTAAGCCTCCACTTCATCCAACCTGCTCCAATATGTTTAGAGACATCCTCATCAATATCGCCATTTACCAGAATCATAGACCCCAGATACCTAAAACTATCCTTCTTACAAACATCCTGAGAATCCAACCTTACCACCACACCGTCCTCCTGAATCGAGTCGCTAAACTTGCATTCCAAATACTCCGTCTTGGACCTAATCAACCTGAACCTCTTAGATTCTAGGGTTTTCCTTAAAACCTCCAATTTCTCATTGATATCCCTGTGTCTCATCAATCAGCACTACATCATCCGCAAATAACATACACCACGACACCTCACCTTGAATACTCCGCATCAACACGTTCATCACCAGCGCAAAAAGGAAAGGGCTAAGAGTCAATCCCTAATGCAATCCTGTCTCGACCAAAAAATTCCCTGAGTCTCGTCCCACCATCCTCACTCGAGTCTTTCCTCCATCGTACATGTCCTTAATAGCTCTGATGTATGCCACCGGAACTCCTCTCACCTCTAAGTATCTCCAAAGGACCTCCCTAGGGACTTTGTCATATGCCTTCTCCAGATCGATGAACACCATGTGCAAATCTCCCTTCTTTTCTTAATACTGCTCCACTAATCTTCTCGCTAGGTGGATTGCCTCTGTCGTTGAGCGACCATGCATAAAACCAAATTGATTCTCTAAAATGGACACTACCCTCCTCAATATCCACTCAACTACCCTCTCCCAAATCTTCATAGTGTGACTCAATAGCTTAATACCCCTATAATTGTTGAAACTCTTAATGTCACGCTTATTTTTATATAATGGAATCAACATACTCCATCTTAAAGTCTCAGGCATTCTCGTAGTTTTAAAAATGGTATTGAACAAATTAGTCAACCACCTTAAGCTGCCCCACCATCATACTTCCAAAAATCCACCGGAATCTCGTCAGGCCCTATCACCCTACTTCTCCGCATCCTAAGAATAGACTCTCTGTCTTCCTCTACCATAAAATATATTCAGTAAACAAAATCACATCTCTCCTCCGAGCGCTCCAACTCCCCTAACACAATGCCTCTGTTTCCCTCCTTATTTAAAAGTCTATGAAAATATTTCTGCCATCTCTTTTTAATATGACCATCTTCCACAAAAACTCTACCGTCCTCCCCCTTAATGTACTTTACTTGCTCAAGGTCACGCCCCTTCTTTTCCTTAGCCTTAGCAAGCCTATATAACCTATTACCCCTCTTTATCCTCTAACCATGCATACAAGCTCTCAAACGCTGCTGTCTTAGCAGCTGTAACCGCTTACTTAGCCTTTTTCCTTACAGATTTGTACACCTCTCTATTCACTTGCTTCTCTTCTTCATCTTTACTCCCAGTCAACTCAACATACGCCCCCTTTTTAATCTCCACTTTCTTCTTAACTTCTTAATTCCACCACCAGTCCTCCTTATGTCGTCCTGCCTGACCCCTCAAAACCCCTAAAACCTCTCTAGGTATCTCCCAGATGTAGTTGGCCACCTTATCCCACATAACATCCACGTCCCCCTGACACTCCCACACCCCTATTACTGTCACCTTCTCCTCTAACTCCAGCATACTAACTGACATTAAGCCACCCACTTAATTCTAGGTCACCTCTCTCCAGCCCTACTCTTATTGCTCTTCTTGATAAATAAGTCCATTACCAGAAGCCTATGCTGAGTCAAAAGATATTCACTCGGAATGACTTTACATTCCTTACAAATAACCCTATCCCCCTTCCTAAGCAACAAAACATCAATTTGAGTCTTGGATAATGCGCTTTGGAAAGTAATAAGGTGATCCTCCTTCCTTGGGAAGCTTGAATTCAGAACCACTAACCCAAAGCCCTCGCAAAATCCAGCAGAGAAACCCCCTCACTATTTCTGTCGTCAAAACCAAACCCTCCATGCACCTCAGCATAACCTCCCCAAAAAACCGCAATGTGCCTATTGAAGTACCCCGCTATGACAATCTTCTCCGAGCTAGGCACGCTTCTCAGTACCTCGTTCAAAGCCTCCTAAAAACTCACTTTAACCTCCTCTCCCAATCCCATCTGCGGTTCATACACACTATACACATGTAATATAAAACTGCCAATGATTAACTTAATCATCATCAACCTATCACTGACTCTCTTAACCTCCACCACCTGCCCTTTCAGCTCCCCATCCACTAAGATGCCCACTCCATTACGATGCCTCTCACTACCTGAGTGCCACAACTTGTACCTATCCACATTCCTGGCCTTAGAACCTACCCACTTAATCTCCTGAACACACGCAATATTAATTCTTATCTTCTTAAGAATCTTCACCAACTCTATGAACTTACCCTGAAGGGTCCCTATTTTCTAAGACCCTACCCTCCGCTTATCTCCTCTTGCCTCCTACCTACCTTTTTCACCCCTTCCCGAACCATCCTAAACACCCAGCCTATGCCCTCCCCCATCCCTTTCCTCCCCTCTGCTCCCTTCTAAAATTGCTCTAAACCCTAACTCCCTCAAATCTCTCAGACATGACCCTATTCTATCATCAACCCCCACAGCCACTACTTAATAATCATAACAAAGCCCCGACACACCAGCAGATAGACTGACAAATAAATACATTGACTGTATGAAAATAGTAGGTGAACAACAGATATGTACGAGAATACACTATCCCACTAATAAGCTAGCCGGGCATAACTATAGCCACAGAATCGGTAGCAGATAAACACAAAAACAGTAATGAAAAATAGTAAAACCACACAATACACAGGAACTAAAACAATAAGGCATAACTAGAGAAATATCTTTAGATGTCACCAGATTACTGCTTTTGTTAGTTACGACAGTGTTAGTGTCGAAAAAGGGTTGTCGAAATATAGCTGCTGGAAAGAGCTCATAGAAATACCGCCGGAGCATCTTCTTTATTATTGTTGGAATTTATTCAGCGTTCATTGTTAGGCCAACTATTTTAACCTATTCCAGTTAGTGCTTTACCCTAAGCTATTGCTGAAGTTGACCCAACAAAAAACCTAGATCTGTCAGCGATAGCAGTTGTGATGTGGAAAAGAAGACTCGGGGTAGAAAGAGAGAGCTGGGGAGAGAGAATAATTTAGAGGGAGAGAAAGGAAGAGAGAATGGTCCCTTACCTGCTGGCCCTTTAGCTCCATCACCGGCGTTGAAGTCGCTGGTCAGTGGAAAATGACCATTTGTCAAGACAAAAAATGATCTTGGAGTATTTGTGAGCTTGAATTACTTATTTCTTCTCTGAATTCTTGGTAAGTTTTTATGTAATTCATGGTGGATTTCTAAATTATTTTCCAAATCCCTAGATTATTAGTGGTTGATTTTAGCATCATTTGTGCTCAAAATTTACCCATTGAGCATAAAGGGACGCGTTGATGATTTCAAAAGTTTGATTCTACATGCAGGCCTAATATAGGATTACATAACTTGGGATTCTTACGTAATTTTGGACCCAATGCATAAAAAAATAATATGGGCACCGTTATACTCATATTGATGAGTAGATTATAATTTTGATAGTGTGGCATCATATGAAATTTTTTAGGATGAGAAAACATCAATTTATCAGATTTCACCAAGCTTTCTTCGGCGTCCAGGTAGGCTAGTCATACATTTCTTTTAGATTAATCTTAATCATAGTATATTTATGACTTAGTTACTCATGTTTAGTGGTAGAATTTCTATTTAGGACTAAATAGGGCTCATCAAATATCTAGAAGTGACTTTAGATTCCTTAGACCTGTCTGGGGCAGAATTTACCTTAGAATGGATTTTATGGATTAGAAGTGGGCCTCTTAAGCTCACCTTAGCCCAAGACTATTAGTAGCTCCTTGTAGACCTTATAGGAACATTTTACCCTTTAAATTGTATATTTAGTATCTTGAATATATTAGTTACAGGATACTTATGCTAGGTTGGTACTTGGGAGTTGATACTAGTTTCGATTCAAGTTTTGCAATATATTAATCTTATGAGTTTCAATTTAAGTCTGATTATTTATGATTTGAGTTTTTGATTCAAGTTTGGTAATTGATGATGTGAGTTTCGGTTCAAGTTTGGCAAATGATGATAATGATTTTGAGTTTCTATTTAAGTATGGAATTAAGATGCGATTTATGTTATGTTATGGTACAAAAGGATTCATGGTTATGATTTTGAGATATGATTACTTAGAATGCTTTTAAGTTATTACTTCTCTTGATTGCACCCTTCGAGGTTATGGGGGCTCACATTAGGTTACTTACCTTTTCGCACTTGTTGACTTATTGGGGCTATTTTTGTAGTGATAATTATGTATTTTTTATGTTATTATTTTGGATTATATATTTATTTATTTATAGCATTTGGATCATTATCCCAGGTTTGGCTTTTACCCTGACTTAGATTATTTATCTTGTATTTTTATTCTACATATATTATGATTTAGCTCAGTGGTTGATGATGCCGACTGAGTACCAATGAATTTTGTACTCAGACTACACTTTTGTACCTTTTGGTGCAAATATGAGTACTAGTGGTTGTCGGTGATTCTAGATCATGCTAATTATTTTTTAGAGATAAGATGAGCTCTTGGAGTCAGAGTTGACCTTTACTTTTTCTACTAATTTTGTTTAGTATTTCATTATTCGAGACTAATGTATTTATGACTATTACTATACTCATATTCTTTTTTAATGTCTCTTGTATCGACACTACTAGGCCACGGAATATTATCGCTATTATATCTACCTTTCTTTTTAGTACTACTGTTACTTAATTTATTTTTGTTAGTCTTTACTTGAAAATTTCTGGAATTTATGTCATTTCTATCAAATTAGCCCATTGCTTACAACTCTGGGCTATAGTTTTGCTTACCTACTGGTAGTATGAAGTAAGTACCATCATGACTCATAAATCGGGTCATGACAGAGTAGTAAAAACACCTTTGGAGAATTTAGGGTTGGATTCATCTTCATCTTCTGAGGAACTTTCTTCTTCAACATTCTCATTGTAATCCCCTTGGTCTTTCTCTCTTCAAACTAATGAAGGTTTATCGGGGTTGCAGTCTCCACCAAGGCCATAGATGTTGTGGCCTTGGCTTGTTCCCTCTGTTTTGGCTTAGTCCTTATGGCCTGATGGGAGTGTTGTTATTCTACAACACTGGTGGAGAAGTCCACCTTTATCCCACTTGGACTGTCGAATTCACTCTCAAAGGTCGAAGGTGTGTCCTTCGGTGCCATCTTCTTGGAGATCTCCTTTTGTAGCTTTGTTTGTGCCTTTGGTAGTATTTAACCCTATATGGGACAAGGTTAGTATCAATTTAGAACAAGTTAAATGGGTTCCGTAAATGTATTAGATGGGCTTTCATATGATCGTGCCTTCTTGTCGTAGAAAGATTTCCATAAAATTACTAGAAAGACAGACCTCAGAGATTGGATTGTATAATTATTCCATGAAGATACAATCGTACCCATTGATTTTACAATCATCCCCAAGTACTAAGGGTATGACACATCAGATAAGTACACACCACGATCATACCTAGATTGGATGATTGTGCAATATCTTGTAGGATGAGCACTTATAGGATCTGAAATGAGTCCCCACAATGACCCAACCTATGACCGCATATACATACCAGATCATAGGTTGTGTCATGGAGTTCTCTAACATTTAACAAATTTTCCAATTTTAATTTTACCCTAATTTGAGTCAACCCGACCCTCATTGACCTAAATGTCAACAATGTTTGGTACTTAAGACTTCCCCATTGTTCTTGTACTCATGCAAACTTAAGTATTCATACTCATGAACAATTTATGCATCAAAAAGTTATACCCATTAATGATTAATAAGTGGAAGTTGATAGTTTTACTTGAACTTTTAATTTTTTATTCTTCCTCTCAATTTCAAATCAAAATCATAGGTATACTTGCAACACAGATCGAAGATGCATTTTTTCTTGCTTGAGTATGATCGAATTTGAGAGAAATTTGAGTGTAAGTGATTTTAGATAAGTCTTGAGTCTGAGGTATGGGGTTTAGGGTTTTAGATTTGAATTAGGTCAGGTTATGCTTTTATTTAACTGAAGGACCCAACATACATCAATTTTACCATCATGGTGATGAATCATGATCGTAAATTCATCTCGTACCATGATTATGTAAGAAAGCTTACCTGAGAATCTACAAAGCTTAAGTACAATCATGATACCGAACCATGATCATTCCTTAAACTCGTAGGTTCAATGCCCATATTGATGACTTGTAAAAGTTTGATTAGGTTATGGGTACCACAACGATGATGACCCATCGTAGGATAACTCTTATTTGTGTAACCCATGGAACTTTCATCCATATTGCTCAGATGATTGAACCCATAATTGTAGGATCTTTACATAGTCATACAATACTCTCATGGGTTTAGTTCAAAGTATAGTTCAGCCTCTCCTCTTTTTTATTAATCCCAGTACTAGTAGACCAAATTATCCTATAAAATATAAACTACTAAACATGAGATACATCCTACAAAGAACTTGATTTAACATCGCGACACAATGTTCTAAGACCTTACCAACTAGCCTATGGGTTGAGTCTAATGAAGTGCCAGATTTAACATCATGATGCAACCCAACTCCCTTGACTACTCAGACTTCATCAAGGTCTGATTTCTCACATGACCACATCTCTCTATAGTTAACATATAGTGTTTTACACACTAACCATTCACCTTAAATATGGAACCACCATCCCCTTTTATTTTGATTGCACCATGGGCAGTACCCTTTCCATAGTGAGTGGTCCAGACTATTTGGACCTCATCATTCCAAGAAACAAGAGAACCCTTGAATTTTAAAGCAAAAAAAGTCACCTAGGTGGAATTATCTTCTCTCAATCTTTCAGACGTATTATAATTTCATATTTTCTTTGTATAAGGAAGAAATCTCATAGGCACAGAGATGGAATTCATCAATGTCATTCATCTTCTCTAATTTCAATATCGTTGCATCACACTATTCCATATTAAGCCTCTTCAGTACCCATAAAGCCTTATGCCCAAGCTTAATAGGAAAGTGGCATGCCTTTCCACACACAAAATGATATGTAGATGCATCTATAGGTGGGATAAGGCAGGCACCATCATGACTTGAGAAATTAGGTTGTGAAATCTTTGTATCAGAACCTAGGTTTCACAGGTATTGTTGGTATTAGAGCCGATGTTTAGTAGAGTCCTGCAAATTGGTACAGAGATGCTTGTATCCTATCTTTGGGAGGCTACAGAGCATTTATATGGAAAAATCTCATTTTCTTAATCCATTTCCATGCGTTATGGCTGATTTAGTTTTTAATCTTTATTAGTTCAATCTTTATATAGATATCTAGGACATAAGGTGTGGGAGGTGGGAATCAAAACCCCAAGCCTACTGCTAGAGTTCCAGTTAGGGATCAAGGCCGAACCTGAGGTTGGGAGTAAAATAGAGTAGTAGCCCTAGTTCAAGATTATCCCAAGGGTCCATCACTTGATCCTTTCATAGCTCCTATGATTTAGACAACTTCAGCCATCCTGCCTTCATAATAATAGGTCATCCATGGGTAAACCCAGGCTTCACCCGGGTTTATGTCTTCTTTGTTCCTTTAGGATGCATTGATATAATTATTAGTATTAGTTGGTGGTCTTTTGACCAAGAGAGCTCAGCCAATAGTACAGGGTAGTATTGATTTAGGGGCATAATTTGCAGTAGTAATGCCTATGAGAGAGATTCTGCCAGCACCAATAGTTCTATATTCAACAGTAGTCCAGTCAGTTATGTTTTCAGAGGAGTAGAAGACGTTGGGCCAATTTTTGAGATTGAATCCACCCATTTTTTCTGGGAACCTATGAGACGATGTTTATGAGTTCTTGTCTAGTTATGAGAAGAGGTTATGGAATTTGGGGTTGTTCGAGTCATGGGGAGTGGATTTGTTTCTTTTCAGCTAGTAAGGAGGTAGTGGAGAGGTTATCTTGATTCCAGGCCAACTAGATCTCTACCTGTGACTTGGACTCAGCTTTTTGAGGCATTCTTTGGGAAGTATATGCCACACAGCATGCGCGAGCGTCTTTAAGATGATTTTTCTACTTTAAGATAGGGCTCTATAGCTATGGCTGAGTATAAGGCAAAATTTCATAACTTAACCAGGCATCTTAGTATGATTCTTTAAACGGTGTATTATAAGATTTGATAGTTTGTTAGGGAATTAAGATTACCACTTTCTAGGGCTACACAAAGTTTGGTGACTTTAGGAAAGTCTTTTATTGATATTTTTGAGCATGTTTATTCTATATAGGAGATGAATAATAATGCCCAAGGGGGAAAAATTATAGACCTCATTACCAAGATTGCTATAGTAGTAGCCATAATGTTTCATAGTTCATAGGTTGAGGCTTTCACAGTAGGTACCCCCAGTAATAGCCTTATCAGCATCGAGGTCAGACTAGTCGGTTAGTTCGGTCATTGCTTTAGATATCAAATAGGGGTTAACCTCATTATAATAGTTCTGGTGGTTAAAGTAGTACTCAGTTCATGTCAATATGTCAGGGTAGTTATTTCAAATATGTTAGACCTTTTAGACAAAGTAGGATGCTCGGGTTATGTTATAGTTGTGGGGTTTTTTGTAACTTTGCCCTTGAGTATCCCCATTGTGGGATGATTAAGCCTTTAGTTAAAACTGCACATCCAATTTGATAAGTGCTGCCGCTAGCTAGAAGTGGTGTACAAGGTTGTGGGGGTGGTCTCCAGGGTTTTGGGAAGCTACACAGAAGGAATAGAGGCTCTAAGATAAAAGAGAGCTGGTCTCTCCCTGGACGTGTGAAGAGTTGAGAACAAAGTCGCGGACAAGATAATTCGTGGGTGCATATTCTTCAATCAAAATCAATGATTCACCATATTCTACCTCGTGAAATAGCATTAGAACTTTTTCTGCCATTTGTAATTCATGGTCTAATTAGATAACATCTCTTAGAGATAGTCTCTAGAGAGGTAGAACAGGTGGTCGGACAGACACCTAGTCCAGTAGTGAACAGGGTTATTTGTATGTTGTAATAGGTAGACTAAAGGCTGAGGCTTCGAATGCTTCGATCACAAGTATGATTTTTATATGCCATCAGATAGCTTCTTCTTTGTTTGATCCCAGTTCCATATTATCATATGTTTCTTCCTATTTTCTAGCGTGATTAGGTTTGTGTTAGGAGTCTTTATCTGTGCCATTGTGAGTAGCTACCTCCACAGGTGATTCTTAATAGTGGATTAGGTATATAAATCTTGTTCGATGACTATTTGGGAGTTTAATACTCAGTTTGATCTCATTATGCTTGATATGGTAGATTTTGATGTAATTTTAGGCATGGATTGGTTATCTCCTTACCATGTGGTCTTGGATTGTTTTTGCTAAGACCATTACCTTAACTATGTCTGGCATACCCTTGGTTATATGGTAGGGTTCTGTTAGTCACACATAAATGGGGATCATTTAATACATATGGTCTACGAAACTAATATCAATTGGTTGTGAATCATTTTTTTCTTAGGTTTGGGATGTTAAGGTTGAGAGTCCACCACTTGACTTTTTTTGTATTGTCCATGATTTTTCTGATGTTTTTCCTACCGATCTACTTGGCCTTCCTCCTGACTTTTATATAGAGTTTATTATTGACCTTGAGCCAAGCACCCTACCTATTTCTATGGCTCCTGCTAAGATAAAGGTGTTGAATAGTCAGCTTTAAGATCTTTTAGGTAAGGGATTTATCAGGTCAGGTGCATCACTGTGGGTGCTCCCATTATGTTTGTGAAGAAAAAAGACAGATCCATACATATATGTATCTACTACAAGTAGTTGACTAAGGTCACAGTGAAGAATAAGTATCTTATGCCTTATATTGATGATTTGTTTGACTAGCTTATGGGTGAAACAATGTTTACTAAGATAGATTTGAGTTCAAGTTACCATCATTTGAGAGTTAGGGTTGCTAAAATCCATAAGATAGCCTTCAGGACATTATGGTCATTATAAGTTCCTGGTGATGTCTTTTGGGTTGACCAATTCCCTAGAAGCTTTTTTGGATCTAATGAACCGCATGTTCAGGATGTATTTAGACTCCTTCATGATATTATTTATTGATGAAATTCTAGTATATTCGAGGAGTAGAAAGGAGCGCAAGGAATATCTGAGGACTGTGCTCCATACTTTGAGAGCTCATTGGCTTTATAATAAGTTCTCAAAGTGCAGGTTCTAGTTTGAGTTTGTAGCTTTCTTGGAGCACGTAGTGTCTAAGGATGGTATTATGGTGGACCTAACTAAGACTAAGGTTATTCATGATTGTGCCTGACCTACGTCGCCTATTGAGGTTCATAGTTTTGTTGGGTTGGCAGTTACTACAGGTGGATTTTAAGGGTCCATTGCATCCCCTATGACTAGATTGACCAAGGAATAGATTCTTATTCGGTGGTTTTCAAGTTATGAGGCAAACTTTTTGATGCTCAAGGATTTTCTTATTTCAGCTCCTATTTTGACTTTTCTAGTTGAGGGAAAGCATTTTACTGTCTACTATGATACATCTTGTGTTGGTTTAGGGTGTGTTCTGTTGTAGTGAAGCCACATGATTGCATATACATTGAGGTAGATGAAGGTGCATGATCACAATTGCACTGAACCTCTAAGTTATTTTCTTTATTTCCATACATGTTCACCATTTAGAGCTTTTCTATAGCTTTCCCAAGTTATTATGACTTGTTGGGACTGACAGTACAATTACTAGGTAGTTCGTTTGCTTTTTAGAGCCAACTCCCTATTTTGAAGCCTTTACTGGCTCAAATTGGCTATCGGGTAAAAGCTTTAGTTAGACGACCTTGTATGCCAGTTCTTATAGTTCCAACAACTCTAGAATGTTGATTTTAGATTGGGTGGACCCTTGGTTTGGGTCCCGAGGCTCCCATACTCATTTTGACATATTGATTGGAAATTAAGAAATATGGAAAGTGAGTGTAGGACCTACTTTTCATTGAAATGACCTCAGATGGAAATTTCTACTACACCATTCAGTCTGGAATGTCAAATTTGATAGGTTAGCATAGTGAATTTACCATACGAGATTCCAGATGAATCTCGAGGGGTTGGTGGAGACTCAAAATATTCCAAGTGTCCAGCAGATACAAGAAAATCTGGCAAAATTGCTTAAGTGACCTTCTAGACTCTTTAGTGCAGGGTGCTTATCGTCCCTTTGGGTGCTTTAGGGGCCCTGACCAACTTGGAAAATATTGATTTAGCGGCTAATTGGCTGCTAAACCACTAGTCACTTTATCACCAATCGACTTTTTTAGCAGCCTTCCATGTTAGCAGGGGACCACTTTAGTGGTCAGTTGGACGTTTTAGCACCGACCGCTAAAGCTGCCCAGTGTCCGCTTTAGTGTCATTAACGTACATGGGAAAGGTATAAATACCCCACTTATCTCGATTTTCACCATTCTCTAAAATTTTGAACCCCAAAATATGGGAAATCTTGGGAGAAACAATTGTGGGTGATTTTGGAGCTTTGGTATAGTTTTCTTGTACGTTTCTCCTTCAATTCGTGGTAAGCTTCCATCTATTTTAGGATTAAATCCTTTATATTTTTCTAAAATCCCTACAATATTGGTGGATTGATTATATCCCTATTAAGCTCGAAATTAACCCATTTCTTAGGGAAAATGTTCCTTGAGCATGAAGGGACATTGTGTTGGCTTCGAGATGCGATTTCGTAAATTGGCCTTGCATGGGATTTTGATATGATTTTGAACCTGAAGCATAATAGTGCAATATGGGTATCATTCTTCTTATTTTGATGAGTAGATTGTGATTTTAATAGTGTGGCATCGCAGAACTTCTTGAGAAGGAAAATCAGTGATTTAGCCACAGGTATCCCTTCTTCCATCAGCGCTCTCACTACATTTCCAAATAGTCAAAAACCTAACTTCAACCACCAACTGGCCACCAACCTATCCAAAAAAGGTTGATGCATACAAATTTGAACGACAAAATACTGACACCATCTCGATACAGACACAAATCAAACCAAGGCTTAACCAAGCCAAAAGCCAATCAAGTCATGAGTCATACAACCGACTCCAAATCAAAATATAATCTTCCTTTACCATTCCACACTTGTTATCTACTCCAAACCAGGAGGAAATTTACCTGAGTCATGTTCGCATAATCTCATCACAAATAACTCAAAGAACTGAAGCTGGTTTGCTGAAATTCCATACGACAAATAGGACAACAAGCCCATAAGGCGCTATCTGGGCACACAAATGGAGAAAATCAAGAAATGAAATCTATGCCAACACTATGTTATGTCTCTACGCACACGGAAGTTTACGTGATCGTGCAAGTATTATAATGACTTAGACAGTCAGATATCGTTCCTTGAGGATCAATAAACTAGAAATTTATTTAATCTTTAGTTCAATACAATTTAGTATTAAGTGTTTAATTGTATTAAGATTAAGATGATTCTATAAATAATATGCAATTTACTAAACAATAAATAATTAATGATGACTAAATCAAAGTAAGCAACAGTTCTAATCAATAATGATGATGATTCCAGGGTTGAGGTATAGTGAACAATCATACAATTCTCTATTCTTTTCACAGTCTAATTGGTTATTGGGTTGATGGTTCACAAGGTTTATGAAACAATCTTAGTCTCCCGACATTAGATCTTCTATCTATTGAATGTTGTAACTACAACTCCCGTAGAGTTACAACAAATCTTCTAGATTCATGAAGTTGTCTTCCTGCAAGTGAAACAAGAAAAGTTTCTAGGTATATCCCTATCCTAGATGCTAATTCAAATCCCTTATGTTATAAAAGAATAAGAACCTTGCTCCCTAATTTCGTCGTTCTATCCTATGATTCTCCTCTCGGATTTACATAGAAATATAAATTTATTCTAATGGTGGCCAATCATTAAAATAGTAAGCTCAAGATATTAAGAACAACCCATATGATAATCCAAAAAGAAACTATGAATAAGAATATTAATGAGTACTCATGTTTTTAGCCTCAAACCCAGAAAGGGAGTGTTTAGCTACTCATGTTTGAATTAACCATCAAAAATAAGTAACAAATCATACCCAAATCAATCCTTGAAATAAATAAATTCAAAAGAATGTTTATGAACCCTAAAAGAGAGAAATTTTTATTTTTCTGCCGGTGCTCTGCTTGACAAAAAGTTCCCCACTTTATCTTGGATTTTTCTTTTTATAGCTGGGACAAAATAGTTAAAATATTCCCAATTTATCCACCCGGCGCGTCGCGCCATGCCTTCTATTGCTATTTTCCATTAAAATCTAAGAAATCACGGAGCTTAAGTGCACCCCAACAATTGTAAAATTCACCCTCACCGTAATGCACCAGTATCGCGGTGAGCCATTGGATTGGGACAATTGCGAAATAATCATCCTCCACGATGCGCTAAACCTTCAGGTCACCAAATCTGATAAACAAAACTTCTCTGTGATGTGGTGGTTTTGCAAACCTTCACTGGAATTTGACCATTGATATTTTGTTGCTTATCGCGACGCGAAGTGTCTTCAAATGAGGATTTCTTCGTTCCAACTTCCCTTTTTCATCTTAATTTCAGTCCCTTGCATTCCTTTACTACTTCCATATCCTCCTTGTATCCAATTATACACAATTCTTTATGATTTTTATCCTGAAAGTACTAATCATATCCATTAGGCACAAAATGGAATAAAAGCTTAATTATACCTAAGAATTCATAAAAAAGTTCTTAAAATAAGTTCAAATCTGGGTGCATATTGGTGCTTTGAGCATATAAATATGCCCAAGATCACCACCCCACTCTTAAAATATTGTTCATCCTTGAACACATGACTTAAAAAACATAATTCCTTTCTCTTTTCATCACAATCTCAAAGTTATGTGGCCATGAGCACTTGCACTTTGCAATAACAAATTCTTACATCATCTTGTCAAAACAATTTTGAGCTCAAAAAACATTTTAGTACAAATTCTTCTCTCTTCAATAATGAATTTCTAGCATGTTGGCAAACTTAATTAAAGAAACACAATAAGTAATCTGGCTTTCCCTCGCCTGCATCCTCACTATAGGAAACTTCCCCTTATTCACTCACAATGGTAACTATGCAATAATAGGGGAGTATCAAATCAAATAGGTCACTCTCAATCAAAGAATTCGTACAAGCTAATGAACGAACCATAAGCTTGCTCTTAGTGTTCTGCTCCATTAATAGTCAGATGTTTGGGTGAAGGATCAACTAGGTCTTTTTCAGGTTGTAATAAAGGCTTAGGGACAGGTAAGTACTATTTACAGGAATAGTGACTATTGCTCCTAAGCATTTAATTACAAGAACTATCAATTCACTCTGTTTTCCAACACCAATTTATCCTTCTTATTCTCCCTATATTTTCATTTGTCAACTCTTTTTTCAACTAGCTTATTTTCTCACACTAGGCTGGGAGTATTAACCTTTTCATCCATATTCTAGTTACACACCCTTATTATAGCCACCCTTAACTTAAGCTTAAAGGCTTTCATTAAGGAGCACATTATCCAATTGGACTAGGGCCAAAATAGGTTCATTGTAACATTTTTATTTACTAACTCCCAATTAACCCAGCATCATCAAACATCAATAACCTCTATTTTGGGGGCATCAACTGACTAGCCTTTTTTTTGTTATTTTCATTCTTAATATTCTCTTAGTCTTATATTAAAAATGCTTAGGAGCTTATTTGGATCAAATTATGATTTAGCAAAGAAGGGGTAAGGTTTCATAACAGGCTACCAAAGAAAAAAGCTCAAGGCTCAACGGGGCTAACTAATATTATGCACCAAGGGAGGGTTTTTAAAGTTAAAAACAAGGCTGTCAAAGAATTGCCTACATCACTTTCTGCACCCAACATCATTTATTTCTCTTTGTAAACACACTGGGCAAGTTCTAGTCATTTCTATTCATGTAGAATATATACTAATCCTCACACTCATAGTGCATGTACAGAATCAGCCAAAACTTCCCAATCATGTTCTTTATTGAATTCAGAATTAAGCCAAGACATGAATTTTAATTTATCGAGATTGAATCCTTAGCACTTAAAATAAAAATACTCTTATGCTAAAATTAGTTTCAATTATTGCAAAAATGGCCAATTTCACATACTCTTCTAAGATAGTGATTAGGTTCTCCTAAATTTCTTTACTTTGTACGACCATTCCCCTTAAGACGGTCGTTATCCATATATCATAGGGGATGGCAACTAACTATGATTATTTGTTCCTAATTACCAAATATGGCACAAACAAATGTAACTACTTGAAACCGAACTTGTCAATGAGGGTAAAGATAACAGTAACAGAATATTTTAAGCTGAAGTAACATGCGATAAATGCGAAAAAGGGCAAATTTCAATCCACAAAATCAAAGTTACTAACTATTATAGACATATGTTCCGAATAGCTAATACTTCAAATCAACACAACAAAATAGAAAAATAACATTGTTCAGTCGAATAAAAAAATAAAAATGCAAGAGAATACGAACCCACCACTCCACACTTAAAATAAAGTACTATCCCAGTTCTTCTAATTAATCTTATGGTAGGGTGGCAATATACTTCCTGATCAATAGCCATATCCCCATCATCACCATTATCATCAGATTGCTCTTCTTCATTGGACTTCATGTCACAATCCCTATACCTGTATTCTTCGTCTATGGGTATATCCTCATCAACAGGCTCCACAAAATTTGGGCCAATCCTCAACATGGTTCTAGTATGATGGCCAAATGGATAATCAAGCTCTACAATGTGAAGATCCTTTGGTGTAGAAGGTCTATCTCTAGTCCGTGACATTATCATCATGAGATCGTACAGCCTACCCAGCACCTTATCAGTCCTTGTCTATCGCTCTATCATAGTCAAAATTGGGCCAGATGCCCCAGATGTACTTCAAGCAATAGTGATGTCCATAGGACGAGTGGTCACCTCAGGTTTATAGTCAAGCTACTCTTCATCCACCCTATGCCTTTGTAAAAATCTAGTCAACAAACCACCAAATCCAAAGCTACGACCCACCTGGGTATGTGCTTTCTTCATAGCAGAAAAAATTACACTTCCTACATTAATTTCTGCATCAGCACACATGAGGGCATAAATCAAACATACCCTATCCCGAGTCACCTTAGTCATATGCTTGCCTTGTATCAAGCATGAATACACTATACGACCCCACATTTGTGCTTCCTTGTTCATTTGAGAGTAGGGGAAAGAAGAATGCAAACCTGTAACTGGATGCCTCGTCCAACAGGCTGAAGATCACTGGCCATACAACAAATGCCTGATGTGTGCATAAGGAGGAGAAACAATAAACTGGCATAATACATTTGGATTCATTTCTGGGATACCCAACAACTCGTTAATATCCGCAGCTGTGAATCTAATCACCTTCTCTTAAACTTTTAACAAATGTTCAGAATGGCTGGGGTCCCAATTGGCATAAAATTCTCTCACAAGATGCAAATTGCACTCAGTCGGCTGATGAAAAATAAAATCTATATTTAGTGCCTCGATTCTCTGCACCATAGACATACACTCTCTTAGAAAGATAGCATGATCGACATAGACCTCCAAAATACACTTAGCATCAGTATGCTTAGTATACCACTATTTGCCATCCCTTCGTACAGCCTTGAAGCTAAATTTTTGAACCTGCCCCCGCTGAAGTGGAAGGGCCCTAGGCACTCTAGTTAATTGCCATTTAGACGGGCTGCTTCTCTTCATCGCAGGAGTAGAAGGTCCTACCTTTGCCTTTCCCTTGTTAGATTGTGATTCGATTATGCCTGCACTTAAGAAAATGTAACCAACAAGCAAGAATATAAAAATGAAGATTAGATAATCTCTATGTGCATTACAGGTGCCTTTGGACCCCACACTTAGTAGTTGGCCAAACACCTACATTCACAACCAAGGTACTTAGACTTCCTTTTTTGTAGGCCTTAATATTATAGATATAGGTAGCACATTCAAGGTACTCAGTCCCATTATTCCATTTCCTCATCACAAAATATCTTATCGCATTCTACTAACTCAATTAGTATTAGACAATAAGGGTATATGCGCAATGGAACGAAATCACCCCCTAAATTTCTACACGATTTCTCCTGACACCTTTCCATCCTCTCAACTAGTATGAAAAATATTTACCCCCTAATCCCAACTATAGATACCCATCAATGTTTCTCTCAGTGATTCAAAACAATGATAAGTAGGCTAAGACATCACAAATTTGACAAAATATCAAAGGCAATGCGAATATGGACAAGTATTAGGAAAGGAAAAATAAAATTATGCATAAGAACACTAACAATACTCACAAAATGTAACAAGAAGGGTAATAAATTAACAAATAAAAATGAACATACCTCAACAATTGAGAGAAGAATAAGAAAAAGTGAAAACGTTTTGAAGTTTTTTTAGGAGAGGGAGTGAGAGGGCGGCGCATATGGTAAACAAAATGGTTTAGGCTTGGGGAGGTTGTATTTATAGAGGGACAGGTCGGGTTAGGGTAATTAAATTTTTAAGTCTGAGTTAAGCCCTCTTCGTGATGCGGTAGGATCCGAAAACCTACTGGATAAGGCCAATTGACATTAAACTTCCCACCACGACACGCTAAAATTCGTGTCCACACACTATAAATTGACAATTTTCAATTGTCCAAGTTTCTCGCTGCACTGGGAATCGTGCCTATCCACTGGAATTTGACAATTCTCAATTTACCTTTCTTCGTATTGCATGAAATTAGTATACCCTTAATGGAATTTAACAATTGTCAAATTACCCAGTTCTGCATCACGCTGTGCATCAAACTTAGATTCCTTATGCAATTTTTTCACCCTTTTCTTACCTGAGTAAATCCCCACTTACACAAATTATTTTGCAAACCTGATTGCTTTCCTCAATTGTGATAATCTCCTTATTTTCCTTGAAATTACCTGCAATCTCAAATGAAAACAACAAAAATTGTAAGTAAAAATAGGTTGCCTCCCACTCAATGCCTTAGTTTTGGTCGTGGCATGACTCATTTTTTGTATTTTTCTTTTCTTTTTGATTTTACAAGCTAAAAATTAAACTACCTATTATAATACATGTGTGGGTTGTCTCCCATATAGCACCTTATTTTACGTCGTGGCATGACTCAGCTCATCATCACTCATCAGCAAAAATGATAGATTCCTTGTGCTTGTCCAGATGATCTGCCCAATAATGCTTTACCCACTTTTCATTCATAAGGAACTTCTCTTTCTTGTCTTTATTACATAACTCCACAACTCCATGGGGTGTCATGCGCTCCACTTCAAAAGGTCCAAACTATTTTGATCGTAATTTACTCGGAAACAACTTAAGCCGTGAATTAAACAACAATACAAGTTGCCCGGGTTCAGATTCCCTAACTTGAATGTGCTTGTCATTCCATCGTTTGGTATTTTCCTTGTAAAGCTTGGCATTTTCATATGCATAGAGTCTAAACTCATCAAGCTCATTCAGTTGCAATAACCTTCTTTCTCCCGCGGCAGTCATCTCAAAATTCATCTTTTTTATAGCCCAATATGCTTGGTGTTCCAACTCTATAGGAAGATGACAAGCCTTACCATACACTAAGCGATATGGAGATGTCCCAATAAGCATTTTGTACACTATTTGATATGCCCACAGTGCATCATCCAGCTTTTCCGCCAATCCTTTCTCTGCCCATTCATGGCCTTCTGAAGTATTTGCTTAATCTCCCAATTAGATACCTCAACTTGTACACTCATTTGAGGGTGGTATGCAGTGGCCACCTTTTACCGAACACCATATTTAGCAAGAATATTCTTGAACCAATTGTTGATAAAATACGTACCTCTATCACTAATTATTGTTCTTGGTGTACCAAATCTGGAAAATATATTCTTCTTCACAAACTTCAGCACCACTCTTGTATCATTAGGCGGACTCGCCATAGCTTCCACTAATTTAGATACATAGTACACTGCAACAAGAATGTATAAATTACCTTTCGAAGGTGGGAAGGGGCCCATGAAATCAATCCCCCAAACATCAAAGACTTCTACTTCTAAAATATTATTCGGGGGCATCTCATGACGCCTGTTTATAGTACCCAACCTTTGGCATTGATCACAAGTATTTACAAATACCACTGCATCTCTAAACAGAGTTAACCAGAAAAAAACTGATTGCAACACTTTCCTCGCAGTCCTTTCACCCCCATGATGTCCACCATGTAGAGATAAGTGGCAATCTTGTAACACCTTTAAAAAGGATAGGATAAACCTATGAATCACTTCATCTGGACCCTGCTTGAAAAGGTATGGTTCATCCCAAATGTAAGTACAAGAATCATGGAGTAATTTTTTCCTTTGTTATGAGGTGATTTCGGGAGGATATACCCCATAAACTATCAGGTTTACAATGTCAGCATACCATGGAAACTCCACTGCGTCTAATAACAACTTCTCATCAGGAAAGTCTTCCTTGATACTCTGAAAGTCATCCACAATATGGTCTCTATTTCCAGCCATGACAAGTGATCAGCAACCTGATTTTCAACTCCCTTTCTATCACTCTCCTCAAGATCAAATTCTTGAAGTAGAAGTATCCACCTAATTAATCATGGCTTTACATCTTTTTTGTTCACAAGTTACTTATTGGCAGCATGGTCTATATGAACAATGACCTTGGTACCAATTAAGTAAGATTAAAACTTATCGAATGCATATACCATAACCAACATCTCTTTCTCTGTAATTGTGTAGTTAACTTGAGCATCATTCAGTACCTTGCTAGCATAGTAGATTGAATGAAATACCTTATCTTTTCTCTTCCCTAACACTGCTCCCACTGCAATATCACTAGCATCACACATTAGCTTAAAAGGTAATTCCCAATCTGGTGCGATCAAAATAAGTGCTTCCATCGACTTTTTCTTAAACTTTTTAAAAGCTTCATGGCAATCAGCTCGAAACTCAAACTTGGCTTCTTTCTCTAATTGATAAATCTTGAATGAATCATATATAAAACCCAACATGTCCTAAGAAACTTCGCACGCCTTTGACTGTAACTGGATGAGGCAACTTTTCAATTACTTCAACTTTTGCTTTATCAACTTCCAGCCCTTTGCATGATACCTAATGGCCTAAAATAATTCCTTCCTTAACCATAAAATGACATTAGTCACAATTCAACACCAAGTTCATTTCTTCGCACTGAGCTAGAACTTTATTAAGATTTTGCAAACATTTTTTAAATGAATTCCCATACACAGAGAAATCATCCATGAATACCTCCACAAATTCCTCCACCATGTCTGAGAATATCTCCATTATACATCTTTGAAATGTAGCAGGTGCATTACATAATTCGAAGGGCATGCATTTGAAGGCATATGTACTATATGGACACATTAATGTGGTCTTTTCTTGGTCTTCTGAGTTATGCTTATCTGATTTTAGCGAGAGTACCCATCTAGAAAACAATAATAATCCTGCCCTGCCAATCTATCCAGCATTTGGTCGATGAAGAGAATTGGATAATGATCTTTCTGAGTTTCTTTATTCAACATCTGATAATCTATACATATTCTCTATTTGGTAACTATACGTGTGGGAACTAACTCGTTATCATTATTCATCACCACAATCATTCCTCCCTTCTTTGGTACACAATGCACTGGACTCACCCATTTTCTATCTAAAATTGGGTAGAAATACCACTGTCTAACCAATTGATAATCTCATTACAGACTACCTCCTTCATAATAGGATTCAACCTTCTTTGTTGCTGTACTCTAGGTATGTACCCCTCTTTCATGTAAATATTGTGCATACAAAATGCTGGATTGATTCCTAAAATAGCATACATCTACCAACCAATCGCCTTCCTTCTCTTTTTGAGAATTGCTACAACTTTCTTTACCTGTACATCAGATAATCCTGCAGATAAAATAACAAGGAAGGTATCTTGATCACCAAGAAAAACATATTTTAAGTGAGAAGAAAGAACCTTAAGCTCCAAGTTAGGAGCTTCTTCAACTGAAGGACTGGATGATGGACCAATTGGTCTATTCAATGGATCAATCAACACTTTATTTGTCTTAATTATAGCCAAATTCATGCTCTGGACCAATTCTAATGCTTCTGAATCCCTATGCAAATCATAATCCATCAATGCTCGCTCTAATGGATCATCAGACAAGAGCATCCACCTATCCAAATAAGATCAATAACAAAAATTAATGACAACTCCTCATATATGGCTGGCAATTTCAATGCTCTATACATATCAAAAATCTTTACTTTATTATGTGCTCGCATTGTCATTTTTCCAGCTACCACATCAATGAGTGGCTTCCTTATTGCTAAAAAGAGTCGTCCCAAAATAAATGGAACAACTGGATCGGCCTTAAAGTTAAGAATCACAAAATCCACAGGAAAGATTAAAGATCCCACTTGCACCAGTACATCTTCAATAATACCATCTGGTCTAGCAAGTGACCTGCCTACAAATTGCAACACAATAGTTGTGGGTTTGGGGATTCCATAACCCATCTTCCGTACCATGACTTGGGCATGAGATTTATGCTAGCCCCCAAATCACACAATCCACGTGCAAAAATTGTTTGACCAAGGGTAATCTGCAATGTGAAACTCCCCGAATCCTTCAATTTTGTGGGCAGTTTATTTTGAATTTTAGATGTGCATTCTTGAGTAAGTGCAACTATAGCATATTCAGTCAACCGATTCTTATCGGCAATAATATCCTTTAAGTATTTCTTATATTTTGGCACACTCTGTAGAATTTCAACAAGAGGGAGGTTTACTTAAACTTGTTTCAAAAGATCTAGAAACTTCTTAAAACTTGCTTCCTCTTGATGCTTTCTTTCCATTTGAGGAAAGGTCAAGGGGATAGTCTTCTTCTCTACATGAATATCTTCACTATACTCTTTTTCTTTTACTTTTACTTCTGCCTTTTCTTGTAAACTATGATCAATAACCACAGGATTATCCTGCTCCTTCATTATCTTTTTAGTTTGCAGCCCACTCCTCATTGTAACCGTATTCACTTGTTTAGGATTAACCTCAGTGTCGCTAGGCAATGCTCCTTATGTCAATGTATTAGGTGACCCTTTGATTTGACCTAACTGTACCTCCAAATTTCTTGTGAGTAATTGCTGACTCTTCAACTCAGCAGCAAACTGTGCCTGTTGAGTCTTCATGTCCAATGTAAACTGTGCGTGTTGAGCCATCAACTGCTTAAGCATCTCTTCCATATTACTATTTGAAGAAGTCACAGGATTATTCTAAACCACCTGTGGATTTGGTTGCACCAGTCCCTTCTACTGATTTGTATTTTGTGCCTGATTTTTACCCCATGAGAAATTAGGGTGGTTCTTCTAATTTGGATTATATGTATTGCCAAAATTCTATTGACCCTGATGATTTGCAGTCCCTACGTAGTTGACTGAATCTGGATTAACAGAACATGTATCTGCTTTATGCTCACTGCTTCCACAAAGTTCACACTGTGCATATACTTGTTGAACTATATTTGTTGTGGCTACTGGTTGAGTTGTACCCAACTTTAAGTTGTTAAGCTGAGTAGTCATATGGTTATGCATTGCTACAATCTATGCTTGTAAGGCAGTGAACTGATCAACCTCCCAAACCCCTGCAACTTTCTTAGGAGCAGTCCTCGAGTCTGCATGCCAATCAGGATTTCCTTATGCAATTCGATTCAGTAAGGTATACAATTCTTCATATGTTTTCTCCAAAGCTTGACCCCTTACTGCTGAATCCAAGAGAATCTTTGTATTAGAATCAATGAATTCTATAAATGTATGCACCAAAACATCATTCGATAATGGTGATAAGGAAAACTTCTGAGCATGCCCTTGAATCTCTCCCAATCTTGGTAGATATTTTCACTATCCTTCTGTCTGAAACTCAATATATCACTCCTTAATCGATCCATTTTCTAAGATGGAAAAAATTGAATGACGAACCTTCGAGCATATTCTTCCCATGTAGTGATAGATTGGTGTGGTTCAGCAAGTAGCCATCTCTTTGCTTCCCCCGGTAGAGAAAAGGGAAAGAGTGTCAATCTGATATAATCAACACTCATATCTTTAGAAATATATATGTCGCTTATTTCTTGGAAGGTTCGTAAGTGCTGCTACAGACCCTCGTGTGAAAGTCCCTAAAATTTTCCCACATATTTCAACAATTTCACCATATTTAGTTTCAATTCCCATTGATCTCCTTGTTCAGGCTTCAGGATACTGTTAGTTACAAGGTACGTAAGTGGGATTGCCACTTCTCGAACAGGTCTTGCGACTGATTGAACAAGAACAACTGGAGCTAGAACATTTCCAACATTTGGATCAGCAACTATAGGATCACATATTTATGCCATCGATCCTTGTTGAGTATAATATTGAGCTCTTCGTCTCTAATAAAAAATCACTTATGGTTCTGCAAAGGGCTCTACTAACTCTTTGTCTCTAGCTAGTTCAATGTTCAGCTAAACTTGTAAAAATTCAGCCGCTAAGATCAAGTTATTAAAACTTAAACTTATAATCAAAAACGAAAAATTAAAGCAATTTACTAATTCGCTTTGATCCCCAGCAACAGTGCCATAAAATTATTGCGTCTTTATGCACACACAAGTGCACGTGATTGTGCAAGTAATATAATGACTTAGAAAGTCAGATATCATTCCCTCAAGGATCAATAAACTAGAAATTTATTCATTCTTTAGTTCAAGACAATTTAGTATTAAGTGTTTAATTGTATTAAGATTAAGATGATTCTGTAAATAAAATGCAATTTACTAAAGAATAAATAATTAGTGATGACTAAATAAACGTAAGCAATGATTGTAATCAATAATGATGACGATTCCAGGATTGAGGTATATTGAACAATCATACAATTCTCTATTCTTTTCACAGTCTAATTGGTTATCGGGTTGATGATTCGTAAGGTTTATACCACAATCTTAGTCTCCTGACCTCAGATCTTCTATCTATTGAATGTTGTAACTATAACTCCCGCAGAGTTACAATAAATCTTCTAGATTTATGAAGTTGTCTTCATGCAAGTGAACCAAGCAAGTCTTCTAGGTATATCCCTATCCTAGATGCTAATTCAAATCCCTTATTTTATAAAACAATAATAACCATGCTCCCTAATTTCTTCATTCTATCCTATGATTCTCCTCTCGGATTCACATAGAAATATAAATTTATTCTAATGGTGGCCAATCATTAAAATAGTAACCTCAAGAAATTAAGAACAACCCATATGATAATTGAAAAAGAAACTATGAATAAGAATATTAAAGAGTACTCATGTTCTTAGCCTCAACCCCAGAAAGGAGGTGTTTAGCTACTCATGTTCGAATTAACCATCAAAAATAAGTAACAAATCATACCCAAATCAATCCTTGAAATAAAGAAATTCAAAAGAATGTTTATGAACCCTAAAAGAGAGAAATTTATGTTTTTCCGCCGCTACTCTGCTTGACAAAAAGTTCCCCATATTATCTTGGATTTTTCTTTTTATAGCTCGGACAAAATAGATAAAATATTTCCGATTTATCCACCCGGCGCATCGCGTCATGCCTTTTATTTCTATTTTCCATTAAAATCTGAGAAATTACGGAGCTCAAGTACACCCCAACAATTGTAAAATGCACCCTCACCGCGACACACCACTATCACGGTGAGCCACTGGATTGGGACAATTGCAAAATAATCATCCTCCATGAT
The DNA here is from genome assembly GCF_002878395.1 of Capsicum annuum. Taxonomy (NCBI): domain Eukaryota; kingdom Viridiplantae; phylum Streptophyta; class Magnoliopsida; order Solanales; family Solanaceae; genus Capsicum; species Capsicum annuum. The sequence continues at coordinate 120,616,468 of NC_061113.1, forward strand.
GCGCTAAACCTTCAGTTCACCAAATCTAATAAACAAAACTTCTCCGCAATGCGGTGGTTTCAAAAATCTTTACTAGAATTTGACCATTGCTATTTTGTTGCTCATCGCGACGCGGAGTGTCTTTGAATATGGATTTCTTCAGTCCAACTTCCTTTTTTCAGCTTAATTTCATTCCCTTGCATTCCATTACTACTTCCACATCCTCCTTGTATCTAATTATGCATAATTCTTTATGATTTTTTTCCTGAAAGTACTAATCATATTCATTAGGCACTAAACGGAATAAAAGCTGAATTATACTTAATAATTCATACAAAAGTTCTTAAACTAATTTTAAATCTGGGTGCATATTGGTGCTTTGAGCATATAAATATGCCCAAGATCACAGTACAACAAGTCTAGATGGTAATCAGAATTGGAATCCAGAAGATCAAGGCAGAACTACTCATCACCGAATGATCCGCTTCAGGATGTCCCATCAACCCTAAATTAAACCACACTGAATCCAACTCGAGTATACTACTCCCACTGAGTATATCATCCAAAATTTCCATCAAAGACTGATGAATCATGGTCAAAACTAAAAGAACCAATACTGGGTCCATGGTCTATCATTTGAACATTTATCAACTATAATTCATCTGAAGTCGAGAAGATCGAATAGCCAACCACAGAGTAGGTTCAACTAGCCTATAAATGATCCAAATTGAGACAAATCTAATATGAAGATTTCACTCATGCTTACATCTCTAAGCTAAAATCTCAACATCAAGGCTGAACTACTCGGTCTCAACTGCCTAAACCAAACTTGAAGACGGGAAGGCATTAATACTCCAAATCCATCATAATTTCCAAATCGCCATCCCAAGGTGTCAAAACCAAAATTGAGCCAACAAATAAAAACCAAGGTCAAATACTTATATCTACCATACTGTCTGAGTCAAACATAACTATACCAGATCATGTCGGGCTGAAATCAAAACATAGCAGAAGAAAAAAATTGCAATAGGCAATAAATCACTGGCTAAAAACTCAGGAAATCCACTCCTTATCCATTGAAGGGCATGTACTATCAATGCATACTTAAAAACTCCAAAAACTATAAAACACAATTGTAATGGAAAAAACTCTAGAAACTCATAGAAATGCAACTCAAGCTAGAAACTAACCAATGTAATACCCCGTACTTCTATCTAGCTTAAAATCATCCCAAAAATGTTAAAGGCTTTTTTAAATAACTCAATTGTGACCTAGAAATTATGTAATATGACTCAATTGTGACTTAAGTGAAAGATGCATGTTTTACCCTTATGTTCAAATGACTCCCAATCTATTGATGTGTAATGTTGATGTTTGTTGGAATGCTCAAGATGTTAGAGTGTGAAATTATTACATTGAGTATATGCATTCCTACTATGTACAAAATTATGATAGCTATGTACTTCATGAAATCCCCAACTTATTGTATTATGGATTGTTGATGTTGGTCGTGCATTCAAGAATGTCATGCCTTGTCAGTTTCCTTCTATCGAGTCCTGGGGGAACTAGTACCCGACAATTTAGCTGTGTGCCTAGAGCAAGTGTCATATTTTCACGATATCCTCAGTCAACCCATGTTTAGTAGAAATGAGTTAGTCATATGACTTAGGAAAACTCAATAAACTCAGTCATCCTAGTAATCTCAAAGAGCTCATTACTTCAATAATCTCAGTAGTATTCCCGCCAGTCAACAGAACTGAATGAACTCAGTACAATTTAGTTCAGTTAATCTTGTTCAGTGTCTATTCAGATGGGAGTCGGATTTAGCACCGATTGAACCCAAGAATGATAAAACACAGTAACAGTTGGGGATGTGATCCTTAGAAGCAATCCTTGCATTCCAAAACTATGTAGATAGGATAGGTTGAGACATCAACACTAACAAACGAGGAAACACTGTTAGATGAGGGTTCCACTATTCTCTTTTTGGGATACGATCTGATGAGGGTCACCCACAACTTGTCTTTACCAGTGGCGCGGTATTGATACCCTGCCAATTAGGGTTACATATTGGACCCCAACTTAGCTATATTGCTTTATTTAGGGTATGTCGTTTAGATATCTACTTCCTACAGTATTAATTTCAGACTCAGTCTCAATAATAAAACTCAGATAGTTCTTCAGAATTTTAGGACTGTCAGATACAGTTAACTCAGAACAGTACGGAACTCAGTTAGTTCCATCCAAGAGAATCTTTGTATTAGAATCAATGCCTTCTATAAATGTATGCACCAAAACATCATTCGATTAATGGTGATGAGGACAACTTCTGAGCATGCCCTTGAATCTCTCCCAATCTTTGTAGATATTTTCTCTATCCTTCTGTCTGAAACTCAATATCTCACTCCTTAATCGATCCATTTTCTAAGATGGAAAAAATTGAATGAGGAACCTTCTTGCATATTCTTCCCATGTAGTGATAGATTGGTGTGGTTCAGCAAGTAGCTATCTCTTTGCTTCCCCTAGAAGAGAAAAGGGAAAGAGTGTCAATCAGACATAATCAACACTCACATCTTTAGGAATATATGTGTCGCTTATCTCCGGGAAGGTTCGTAAGTGCTGATGTAGATCCTCGTGTGAAAGTCTTCCCATAGATTTCAACAATTGCACCATATTTAGTTTCAATTCCCATCGATCTCCTTGTTCAGGCTTCAAGATACTGTTAGTCACAAGGTGTGTAAGTGGGATTGCCACTTCTCGAACAGGTCTTGCGACTGGTTGAACAAGAACAACTGGAGCTAGAACATTTCCAATAATTGGATTAGAAACTATAGCATCACATATTTATGCCATCGATCCTTGTTTAGTATAATATTGAGCTCTTCGTCTCTGATAAAAAATCACTTATGGTTCTGCAAAGGGCTCTACTAACTCTTTGTCTCTATCCAGTTCAATGTTCAGCCGCTAAGATAAAGTTATTAACACTTAAACTTATAATCAAAAACCAAAAATTAAAGCAATTTACTAATTCGCTTTGATCCCCGGCAATAGTGCACAAAATTATTGCGTCTTTACGCACACACAAGTGCACGTGATTGTGCAAGTAATATAATGTCTTAAAAAGTCAAATATCATTCCCTGGAGGATCAATAAACTAGAAATTTATTCATTCTTTAGTTCAAGACAATTTAGTATTAAGTGTTTAATTGTATTAAGATTAAGATGATTCTGTAAATAAAATGCAATTTACTAAAGAATAAATAATTTGTGATGACTAAAGAAAAGTAAGCAATGATTGTAATCAGTAATGATGACGATTCCAGGATTGAGGTATATTGAACAATCATACAATTCTCTATTCTTTTCACAGTCTAATTGGTTATCGGGTTGATGATTCGCAAGGTTTATGCCACAATCTTAGTCTCCTGACCTCAAATTTTCTATCTATTGAATGTTGTAACTATAACTCCCGCAGAGCTACAATAAATCCTCTAGATTTATGAAGTTGTCTTCCTGCAAGTGAATCAAGCAAGTCTTCTAGGTATATCCTATCCTAGATGCTAATTCAAATCCCTTATTTTATAAAACAATAATAACCATACGCCCTAATTTCTTCATTCTATCCTATGATTCTCCTCTCGGATTCACATAGAAATATAAATTTATTCTAATGGTGGCCAACCATTAAAATAGTAAGCTCAAGAAATTAAGAACAACCCATATGATAATTGAAAAAGAAACTATGAATAAGAATATTAAAGAGTACTCATGTTCTTAGCCTCAACCCTAGAAAGGAGGTGTTTAGCTACTCATGTTCGAATTAACCATCAAAAATAAGTAACAAATCATACCCAAATCAATCCTTGAAATAAACAAATTCAAAAGAATGTTTATGAACCCTAAAAGAGAGAAATTTATGTTTTTCCGCCGCTACTCTGCTTGACAAAAAGTTCCCCATATTATCTTGGATTTTTCTTTTTATAGCTCAGACAAAATAGTTAAAATATTTCTGATTTATCCACCCGGCGCATCGCGTCATGCCTTTTATTTCTATTTTCCATTAAAATCTGAGAAATTACGGAGCTCAAGTACACCCCAACAATTGTAAAATGCACCCTCACTGCAACACGCCACTATCACGGTGAGCCACTGGATTGGGACAATTGCAAAATAATCATCCTCCACGATGCGCTAAACCTTCAGTTCACCAAATCTGATAAACAAAACTTCTCCGCAATGCGGTGGTTTCACAAACCTTCACTAGAATTTGACCATTGCTATTTTGTTGCTCATCGCGATGCGGAGTGTCTTTTAATAAGGATTTCTTCATTCCAACTTCCTTTTTTCAGCTTAATTTCATTCCCTTGCATTCCTTTACTACTTTCATATCCTCCTTGTATCCAATTATGCACAATTCTTTATGATTTTTTTCCTGAAAGAACTAATCATATTCATTAGGCACAAAACAGAATAAAAGCTAAATTATACTTAAGAATTCATACAAAAGTTCTTAAACTAAGTTTAAATCTGGGTGCATATTGGTGCTTTGAGCATATAAATATGCCTAAGATCACAGTACAACAAGTCTAGTTGTTAATCAGAATTGGAATCCAGAAGATCAATGCAAAACTACTCATCACCGAATGATCCACTTCAGGATGTCCCATTAACCCTAAATTAAACCACACTGAATCCAACTCGAGTATACTACTCCCACTGAGTATATCATCCAAAATTTCCATCAAAGACTGATGAATCATGGTCAAAACTAAAAGAACCAATACTGGGTCCATGGTCTATCATTTGAACATTTATCAACTATAATTCATCTGAAGTCGAGAAGATCGAATAACCAACCATAGAGTAGGTTCAACTAGACTATAAATGATCCAAATTGAGACAAATCTAATATGAAGATTCCACTCATGCTTACATCTCTAAGCTAAAATCTCAACATCAAGGCTGACCTACTCGGTCTCAACTGCCTAAACCAAACTTGAAGACGAGAAGGCATTAATACTCCAAATCCATCATAATTTCCAAATCGCCATCCCAAGGTGTCTAAACCAAAATTAAGCCAACAAATAAAAACCAAGGTCAAATACTTATATCGACCATACTATCTGAGTCAAACATAAATATACCAGATCATGTCAGGCTGAAATCAAAACATAGAAGAAGAAAAAAATTACAATAGGCAATAAATCACTGCCTGAAAACTCAGGAGATCCACTTCTTATCCGTTGGAGGGCATGTACTATCAATGCATACATAAAAACTCCAAAAACTACAAAACACAACTGTAATGGAAAAAACTCTAGAAACTCATAGAAATGCAACTCAAGCTAGAAACTAACCAATGTAATACCTCGTACTTCTACCTAGCATAAAATCATCCCAAAAATGTTAAAGACTTTTTTAAATAACTCAATTGTGACCTAGAAATTATGTAATATGACTCAATTGTGACTTAAGTGAAAGATGCATGTTTTACCCTTATGTTCAAATGACTCCCATTCTATTTATGTGTAATGTAGATGTTTGTTGGAATGCTCAAGATATTAAGAGTGTGAAATTATTACATTGAGTATATGCATTCCTACTATGTACAAAATTTTGATAGCTATGTACTTCATGAAATCCCCAACTTATTGTATTATGGATTGTTGATGTTGGTCGTGTATTCAAGAATGTCATGCCTTGTCAGTTTCCTTCTATCGAGTCCTGGGGGAACTAGTACCCGACAATTTAGCTGTGTGCCTAGAGCCAGTGTCATGTTTTCACGATATCCTCAGTCAACCCATGTTTAGTAGAATTGAGTCAGTCATATGAGTTAGGAAAACTCAATAAACTCAGTCATCCTAGTAATCTCAGAGAGCTCATTACTTCAATAATCTCAGTAGTATTCCGCCAGTCAACGAAACTGAATGAACTCAGTACAAATTAGTTCAGCTAATCCTATTCAGTGTCTATTCAGATGGGAGTAGGATTTAGCACCGAGTGAACCCAAGAATGATGAAACACAGTAACAGTTGACGGTGTGATCCTTAGAAGCAATCCTTGGATTCCAAAACTATGTAGACAGGATAGGTTGAGACATCAACACTAACAAATAAGGAAACATTGTCAGATGAGGGTTCCACTATTCTCTTTTTGGGATACGATCTGATGAGGGTCACCCACAACTTGTCTTTACCAGTGGCGCGGTATTGACACCCTGCCAATTGGGGTTACATATTGGACCCCAACCTAGCTATATTGCTTTATTTAGGGTATGTCATTCAGATATCTACCTCCTACAGTATTAATTTCAGACTCAGTCTCAATAATAGAACTCAGATAGTTCTTTAGAATTTTAGGGTTGTCAGATACAGTTAACTCAAAATAGTACGGAACTCAGTTAGTTCTATCAGAACCAAAATTGTCAGACATAGTCAAACAGTTAATAGTATATTAATTATACAAAATTCATGTTATTAGTATTCAAATTTTAGGACTATCAGATACAGTCAATCAGACCAGTTCTTCATAATTATAACTGTCAGAAACAGTCATTCATTTATCAGTAATATGACATTAGTTCCTCAGTACTCAATAAACTTAGTCATTCAGTATCCAGTATTAGTACTCAGATATTAGAAAATATACGTTATCAGAATTCATGAGTCAGTGTTATCACAATCTCAGTTACAGTTACGTATTCATGCATGTATACTCGCATTCATATTATTAATTCAGTTAGTATTGTTCGTGCATATGAACCATTATATTCAGCCTACCTAACTTGCATACCAGTATATTCAACGTACTGATGCATTTGCACTATGGTGTAAGCACAACCTCTCGAGCATCCTTAGTAGATTAGACGTTCAGCATCTAGACTAGCAGTGAGTCCTCATCATTTGAGGATAGCATGGTTATTTTATTACTTTATTATTTTAGTAGTTTGGAGTTAGTTGGGGACATATCCCATCAACTCCACAGATTTCAGACAAGTTAGAGGCTTTTAGGCTACAACATGTTTCAGATAATTTATTTTAGTTTTGGGTATTGTTATACCCTATTACAGACATTGTTTTATATTCAGTATTATTTTAGTTTTGAACCTTATGGCCTTAAAACTTATATTCTGCATAATTATAGTATGTTATTCAGTTCTTAGTTACAAATATCAGTCATGGGTTAGCTTATGGTCTTTCGGAGTCATGAGCACTATGTAACATTCTAGGTACAAGATTCGGGGCATTACAAACTTGGTGTTAGAGCCTAAGGTTTAAAATTATCCTAGGATGTCTTAAAAGCCACATCTAATATTCTTGTGCATGGGTGTGTTGTGCACCTCACTTATGTGCAGGAGGATATAAGATGTTTTAGGAATATTTTCCCTTCTTTCAGTATTCATGTTGTGTCAGTGAGCATAATCTCCAATTAATTTCTCAGTCTGATCTGCTTCTTCCTCTCGCTTACAGAATATGCCTTTAAAGGGGGCTAGCAAAAGGAGAATCGGTAATCAGTCAATACCTTAGCTAATTCAGGCAGATCCCCTGGACGAATATGTTTCCCATAAAGAATTCAGGACTGCATTTACTACTCTAGCCAATTCAGTCATAACTCAGAATGAATGGCCAGCTGCTATTTCGGCCAACCTAGTGACCAATTAGCTTCAGCCAAGATTTGAGACTTCACCCGAATGAATCTTCCCTTATTCTTAGGTTCTAAGTCCGAAGAGGATCCACAGGAATTCCTCGAGTAGGTTTAGAAAGTTACAGATATCAAGGCAGCAACTTCCAGTGAGAGTACAGAGTTAGCCACTTGTTAGGTACAACATAAAGCCCATACGTAGTTTAAATAGTGAAAGGTAGACAAGGGTACATATACAGATCCCATAGAATGAGAAGAGATTGCTATAGCCTTCTTAGATAGATTCTTTCCCTAGAGCAGAAAGAAGCTAAAGTGTTAGATTTCATCAATCTCAGACAAGGTAGCATGAGTGTAAAAGAATACTCCCTCAAGTTCACCTAGTTATCCAAGTATGCTCCCCATGTAGTAGCAGATAGTAGATCCAGAATGAGTAAGTTTGTGTCTGGGGTTTAAGGTAGAGTGGTTAAGGAGTGTAGGAGTGCGATGTTGATTAAGTAAATGGACATATCTAGGCTTATGGTCCATTATCAACAGATTGAAGAGCAAAAACTTAAGAAGAAGGAGAGAGAGAATAAGAGAGCCAAAATAGGTAGTTATAGTTTTTCTCAGCCAGGGTTGTAGGGTGGTAACCATTCTTAGCATAGCTAGAAGTTTTCAGTTCCACCTTCTTCCTTAGCCAGTGCTTTAGTTCCTAAGTTCAGAAATGGTAGCAAATATAGGGCGCTAGGCTCCAAATCTTAAAATAGTACAAGCATTATTCTCACTCATCCACTTTGTGAAGAAGGTGGTAAGTATCTTAAGGGTGTGTGTAGAGCCGACAATAATGTGTATTTCGGATGTGGCAAGTTAGGTCACAAGGTCCGAGACTGTCCTAAGCCTGGTCCACAAAGTCAGCACGATTGTCCTTCAGCTCAGTCCGGTCGCTCAAATCAGCAGGGTGCCAATTCCAGCACTATAATGCTCAAATAGACTCTATGCCCTTCAGTCCCAACAAGATCAGGAAAGTTCTCTAGATGTAGTTACTGTACCTTTTCCAATCTCCACCCCACTGAGTTAGTCTACCATAACCTAACAGGTATACAGGAACTGTCCGGTTATAATGTCTCAGAAATTTAGGCCTTTAGGATTTTGGTAGTGATGCCAGTATGTGTAAAAATTCAGTAAGGGAAGATGATTCCCGACCCATTCGTACCTCAGTGCAAAGTTTTGTACTTTAGCCATCACGATACTTATGCATGCTTTACATTTCAGTTCCATGAACACAACTTACATTTATGCACTTCCCGTAGGATTGTGTGCATTTCAAGTTCCTAGTATGAGGAATCCCAGTTCACTCAGTGTTATGAATCATGTTCCATAAGTACAGAAATTCCAGACTCAGGTTATGCAACTCATGACTCATACACTCATGTCCTGTCTTACAGCATGCTCAGCCCACATGACTCATGCTCCACTCCTATGATCAGCCAAACTCAGACTATGTGACGTATACCCTTAGTTTAGATCCTTTTGATGAATCCATTGGGATGATGTTCTATCTCTCGAGTCTCAGTTACGGATTTAGTTTAGTAATCAATATTCAGTAAAGGACTCAGATAATCCTACAAACCTATGGCTTTCAGTTATCAGTTACTTATCTATCAAAATTCAGTACTTCAGTAACAGTCTAAACCTTAGTTACCAGAAACCATTATTCAGTCCCAACTATAGTCTTAGTTATAGTTACAATCTCAATTATCATCTTAGCTACAATCTCAATCCCAGTCCTAGCCCAGTAATCAGGTCGGTAACTCAATTTCGTTTTGAGTTTACTCGACCATAGAGTATAGTTATCAGTCACTCAGTTGTTAGCCTTCCAGTACCTAAGTTTACAAGACTATTCTAGAATCATGTTGTAATCCTGGTGTTCCATTCTCAAATAATATAGTTACCCTTAATTCATGCTCAGTTATCTTATATCACTCAGTTAATCCTTATATCCTATGTATAATGCTCTGCAGTTGCAGTCCAGTTATTTAAGACTAAATACAGTTCCATCTTGTAGACCCAGTATTCAGCTAGCAGTCATTCAGTTAATCAGATAAGTTAGTATGTTTAGGTATTCATGCTCAGCACTCATGCGAATATTTTTAGTAGTCTCAGGTAAAGAAGAAGTACTTCAGTTAAGTATAAGTTTTCAGTATGAGTTAGATCGATCAGCCAGTAATTTAGTTTAGCAATCAGGCAACAAGTTTGCATGGTGTGGTTTCCCATCTTTCCACCTAGTCCTACTATCAGAAATATCAGGAATGTAACTATTCCAAGATAGAAAGTCCCAGTAGTTGCAAGATCAGCTCAATTCATGTATTATGTATCAGTTTCAGATCCTAGATATTCAGTCTCGATTCAGTTCGTAGGTGCCCTGTTCCCTGTGCATCATCCTAGTTTTTCTCAGTATCAATAGTGGCGTGTCGTGCCAAGGATGAAAATCGGGAATTTTTTAGTTTTTTGCGATATTAAATCCCAAGTGCCGTTTGGTCTTTTCCCATGACTTCAATTTCGCTCAATCACGGGATTTAACCCTAAAAGTGCATTATTTGCTCACTTTTGCATTAGTCTTTCAAATTACAATCAACTCTATCAAGAACAAGAACTGTAGCTCTCAAATTCAAAGGCCAAATCACTAGAACTCTCCATGAAGCGCAAGAACCAAGTTTTAAACTATGAATTTTTATAATCATGCTATGTGTTGATTATGTTCATGTGGTTGTTGCTGTCTGATTCCCAAGTTGGAATCTTTATGTGTTTTTATGAGAATATGTTAGCATGTTAGTTGAAAACCATGAATTTTAGTTGGTTATAATATGTTAATTTGATGATTATGCCATGCCCTAAGTCATGCACCCTAAGTGTTTGACAAAATGCCCAAGAGACTAGAAATTATTTAATATGACTCAATTGGGACTTAAGTGAAGGATTCATGTTTTACCCTTATGTTCAAATAACTCCCATGCTATTGATGTGTAATGTAGATGTTTGTTGGAATGCTCATGATGTTAGAGTGCGAAATTATTACATTTAGTATATGCATTCCTACCAATACATTCAACATACTGAAACATTTGCGCTATGGTGTTTTATACCATAGGTTTAGAAGCACGAGCTCCCGAGCATCCTTAGTAGATTAGACGTGCAGCAGCTTGACTAGCAGTGAGTCCTCATCATTCAAGGATAGCATGGTTATTTTATTACTTTATTATTTCAGTAGTTAGGAGTTAGTTGGGGACATGTCCCATCAACTCCACAGATTTCAGACAGCTTAGAGGCTTTCAGACTACTGCATATTTCAGAAAATTTATTTCAGTTTTGGGTAATGTTATACCCCATTACAGACATTGTTTCATATTTAGTATTAGTTTAGTTTTGAACCTTATGGCCTTACAGCTTATATTCTGCGTAATTATAGTATGTTATTTAGTGCTCAGTTACAACTATCAGTCATGGGTTAGCGTGTGTCCTTCGGGGTCATAAGCGCTGTGTAACATTTTGGGTACCAGAGTCAAGACGTTACACCAATCCAACACTCTATTTCAGTAAAGAATAGCCATAGGCTCATATCATTAAGGAAAAATACTCGACCAAGCCTTATTACATTGAATAACTCTGAAACACAGATTTCCTTAATCCACCCAAGTAGGACACCATCACTCGATCCATCGATGAATCACATCAATGAAGAAGAAACCAAGCCTGACACGAATGTAAAGGTCAAGACCACAACCAAAATATAAGTTGCATAACTCGAGATAAAGAATTTCCAATTTTGCCAACTCAAAAAGCGATCATAGAAAGGGCCACCTGTTTCTAACCTTCTAACTCTACTTTAGACAAAAACCATATCACAGCCAGAAAAGAGCATCAAATCTCCACACTCATACTAAGAGAAAACCATCACTAGGAGACAAACTCAACAAATACAAGGGATGAATCCGGGACATCTTGATGAAAAAATCAAACCCAATATCTTGGAAAAAAATATCTATAAATGAAGAACGGATAAAAAATTAGTTAATCTCAAGGAAGGCTATATAGAAAGGGATAGCCAAAACAAAGGCCTACTCAACCCAGAAGGTAAGACTAAGGATCCCAAACTCAAAAAATGGTAAATCGCCAACTTTAGAATCATAATAGAAAACCATGAAAGGTCAACTTACCTTTAATATCATAATGGATTCCTGAATCAATCTAACATAGCTTACCAAGACAGAAAACAATCAACCTCGCCTCACTATATAAATGAAATCATCAAATAGGGCTATATCTACTCATTCCACTTAATAAGAATCGCATGGAAATTGAATTATAACACTAGTCTATGCAGCTACCTAGCAAGGATAAATTACATCAAACAATAATATCAAATAATATCAATAACCACAAGCAGTGAAAGAAATTGCAGAAATAATATCAACATCAATATAATGAATAGGCGGTACCGAAATGAATATCCATATTATGTACCACTCAAGGGCCATAATAAGGCCAATATGCTACGATAAATGGGACTCAAACCCAAATGCTACACTCAGAAAGAGAAAATATGTCATGCCCAATTCATGAGTCATGATGGAACCTATTAAAACCAACCAATAGGTAACCCAACACTGTAACACAAATCTAAGGCAATGGGTCACTTCAATAGAAATGCCCAACTAGGACTAAATACACGAAAAATTATAATCAACAATGTTCCACTAAAATAACATAATTGAAATACTGGTACAAATCCCATGAACTGGTAATACCAATACAAGATCATCTAAGTATGAAAATAGGAATATAACTCAAAATCCTAAAATAGACAATACTTTTATATCGAATACAAAAAACTGAACAAGGATAGAGGAAAATGGGAGACTCAAATCTCCAAGATCTCACTCTGTATCTGAAAGATCAACACTGCATGATCTCAACTCAGCGGCAACAAATAGTACTCAAGTCTCCAAGTATAGTATGAGTACAAAATTAATAGGTACTCAGTAGGCATTATTGATCGACTGAGCTAAATCATGATATCAAGATGATATAAAGCAAGATAATATCTCAAAATAAGGGTACAAAATCAAACCTGAATCATCTTCATCATTACTGTAAGTAATAAATAATCAAACTAGAATGATATTATGATATATCATTTAAATAGATCCCAATACCATCATATATGAAGAGTAATGATCAAGAAGTGACAGTGACACTAACATAATTGCAACCGCATAAATACTAACTTGGCGCTCAAACATCAATTAGAGCATAAAGTAAAAGAACTCACCATGTTGTCCCATACCAATGGGGAGTACACCCAAAAGAACACAAAGTAAAGAACCTATCACGGCGTCCCATACCACCAGAGAGTGCATCAAGGATCAAATCATCTATGTATATACATTATTTTCCATGGTTTTACATATTTCCCATCAACAGCCAGTTGCCCATATTTATAATTATCAACCATTACCACAATTAAATAACATATATAAAAGTACTCATACCCATAGTTATCTCAGCATATAGATATCTATCTCATCAATATACTACTCATACCCATAGTTATCTCAGCATATAGATATCTATCTCATTAATATACTTTACCTACTAATTATTAGCTAACCAATGATTATTAAATAACCACTAGTACACTAGTCATCAAATGACCTCTAATTATTAGCCTAACCGATTCGTTACATAATCCTTACTCATGAGATGACAACTAACCATTATTCACTAACTAACCAACATCCAACATGTTAAGGTCACAACTAGACCATAGACACCATTTAACTAATGCTCAATTCTAGTCATCCTAATTGCACTAGTCACCATTTAGGAAAAGACAACTAATCATCATTAAAATACTTATCTATTTAACCATAACGTCTTTTATTATCTAGCATCATTAATATACAAATCCTCGATTACCAGCTAATCGATATCATAACTTAGTCATTAATATCATTAATCGTCACTAATGCTAAACCCATCTTCATCATTAGCCACGTATCAACCACAATTTGCTAATTATCACATTTCAACTAAACAAGGTTCTTTAGCTAGAATAATAGGCTTCTAGCAAATGAGTAATATAGGCACTTATTACCAAATATCTCATTCTAATAGTCAATATTCCTTAATTAATCCATTTATTCAATGCTAACTATGCCCACTAGGTGAATCCTAAAATTCTACACAATATTATGCTTACCAACTTGTCCTAATTCATTATTTGACATATACTACTTCTACTTACTGTTAACACAAGCAAGAACTAAACCGCTAAATAAGTGATTAGCATTAGAGAACTATAACCGACATTCTAAGGATAACATCATACGTTAATGTACATACATATGTAATTATATAAAAGCATAACAACACATGTTCATATATATATATATATGTACACTCACCATACATAGCATCAAGATATCCTCCAAACTTGTCAGGCATTATCATAATATCAATATATCCTCCAAATTTTTCGAGCATCATGACAACATTAATATATCATCCAGAATTGACGAACATCATCAAAACATCAATATATCTTCTTCACTTGTCGGGCATCATCATAACGTCAATAATCAGCTGGATTTCTCGAGCATTATCATAACATCAATACATCCTCCGAACTTACTGGGCATCATCATAGCATCAAAATATCATTTGGAATTACTGGGCATCATCATAGCATTAATATATATATATATATATATATTCAATCAAATCAATAGTAAGTACATGCCCCACGAGGGCTAAAGTGAAGGAGAAGTAAGGAAAAACATACCATAGTACCTCATCATTCATTATCGTAAAAATATATTAATAGGTGCATGGTCATGTACATTTATATGGTATGAACACTTAATGTATTACCAGGTTTAACATACTCATTAGCATGGTCAATTACAAAGCCATGGTTATACCTTCTAGAGCCCCTTGTTATTAGCATAATTTGTAATACTAGCACAAGAGGATTTTTAGCACAAACATTAGTTTAGTCACTAGGCTTTAAAATAATATGAGTAATAACATAATCCAAGGCTCACATAGTAATTTAGTCAATGATTGAAGTGGTAGCATAGCCATTGAGGCTTAATTTATAAGACGTAACATTGCTATCCAAGTATTATCAATAATTTAGAAAACAATCATGAGCATCATTTTCAATACCAACATCATGAATAAACTATTTACGAGGGTTAAACATCTATTACTAAAGGAATATTCTAGGCATTTAACAAGCATCTAGGTCACTAATGAAACTACATAACCCACACTTAAAGTGGGTCAAGTTTTTCTTCATGTCTAACTCCTACTCGGGACTAAGCTAGGCTATCCAGATCATGTCTTAGAGGTTTATCAATCAACACTAGTTCAATAATACAATTATTCCTCAAGCACTACCCTTAGTTCAACCTAAGTGGCTAGGGCTAAGTTCACCAGTATACATAACTAAAGTCAACTTCCTCTTAGTATGGTTGACAAGGTCACTCCTATCTAACTAAGACAACTAGAATATTCTCATGCTATTTATGAGATAACAAGTCCAACTAGCTAATATTCTAGACTATAGGTCAAGTATCCCACATTACGAGTTCAATAGTCTAAGTAGTTCAACAAATCCCAAAGATTACCATCTACCATTCCAACATCTAAAACCCATCCAATCATAACAAAATATCAGAATTATACTATAATAAATCTCAATCTAACAAGAAATAAGACTAACCTACCTCAAATCTAAATATTGCTCATAAACCGATAACCTTCGATTTCTCTTTCCACGAAGCTTCTTCAAAGAGCCAAGCTATCAAATAC
Source organism: Capsicum annuum (assembly GCF_002878395.1). Lineage (NCBI taxonomy): Eukaryota > Viridiplantae > Streptophyta > Magnoliopsida > Solanales > Solanaceae > Capsicum > Capsicum annuum. Next base: position 120,631,942 of record NC_061113.1, read on the forward strand.
ACAATCTATATATCATTAAGAGAACATCAATACATACATTGCAACATTGGGCTTTAGCTCTAATAATGATACCAAAAATCCTCAAATGGGTCCTATATACAGACAATGAGTTTCCAAGACCAACCCAATGTTCAATTACCATTAGGCAGTTATATCTCTCAATAATCAGGTGAATGGCAAGCTAATTTGGGCTCAATTCATGCCCTCAAGCTAATTGGTGTTTGGGTTAAATAATGAAGAATTTAACATTATAAAGGAAGGATTCATACCTTAAATTCATTGTTAATCATGAATACACAAGCTATTCAAGCTTCCAATCAACACCTAAAACTTAATTTGTGGATTACACACTCTATTAGGATTTTTCAGAATCAAAGAAATTGAAAAAAATGGATAATTCTCGACTAAAATGGCATTTAAATACCCCTTCCCAGGCCCACGGTTCTTGTGATTTCCATCACTTTGGCCGCGATCCTAGCATCACGATCACGATACTCTTTTCGTGATTGTAGTACCCACTATTGTACCAGATAACAGCTGAAACTTAGAATATTTTCCAAGTTTTGGCCAATTCCTCGGGATGCATCCTGAATCCAATATGAGCAAATGAAATATGCAACCACACTGATTTCAACATTCAGGATGTCTTGGAGAAGTAGGATTTTCCATCTGAGGTCAGTTCGACCAAATATGGGTCTCACACAAGAATTTCCAATTTATTAACTTTTTGACCAATAGGTCAAAATGAGTTTGGGTACAACGAGACCTAAACCAAAGGTCTTCCAAACCTAAAATAGATATTTTGGAACTGCTAGTGTAGTCAGAATATGCATCTGATAATGTTACTATGGTTTTTGCGTTGCGGTATTTTGAAATCAGCAAAGACTTCTAAGTAGGGAAATGGTTCTAAAAACCAAATAAACTATCCCATAACCAAACTATCAGTTGTAGCAAGTTATAAATAACTTAGGAAAGCTATGGAAAAGCTCTAGTGGTAATATAAAGCAGAATCACAAGAAATAACCTAAAGGGTCATTACAATATCCACTACTAAGGAACTTTCATCCCCAAAAGTTAAAGATGAAAAAAATTCCCAAAGTCTCAAATAGGAGAGGATATTGGGCCCACATCTCGCTCTCAATCTCTCAAGTAGCCTCTTCCACTGGGCGGTGCCTCTACTGAACCTTAATAATAAGAATCTCTCTGGTACGCAACGGCCTCACATCACTAGCCAAGCTAAGCACTGGCTTCTCCATAAAGGTCAACTGCTCGTCTAATTGGAGTGAGTCCTATATAAGCACATGGGACAGATTAGGAATATACTTTTATAAAATCAAAACATGTAAAATTAGATGAACAATAACAAAATTGGGAGGCAAGGCTAACTTATAGGCCACCTTGCCAACTGTGCAGAGAATCTCTAAAGGACCAATATATCGAGGGCTAAGCTTACCCTTTCTTCCAAACCTCATCACATCCCTCAAAGGCTAAATACGAAAGAATATACAGTCACTAACTCTAAATCTCAATTCAGAAAGCCTATGGTGTGTATTGGCCTTATGCCTACTCTGGGATGCTCTTAGCCTATCTTGGATCACCCTGACTCTATCTAATAAGTCCTAAAGCAAATATATACCATGAGGTCTTATCTTAGAAGTTTTGAGTCACCCTAGCAGAGAACGATATCTCCTGCCATACAAAACCTCATAAGGCACCTTCTCAATGCTCGAATGATAACTATTATTGTATACAAACTTTGCCAATAGTAAGTGTTGATTCCAATGTCCTCCAAAATACATAACACAGGCGCAAAGTATATCCTCAAGCACATGAATAGTCCACTCAGACTGCCCATTTGTCTGAGGATGAAAAGTAGTTCACAAATCCACTTGAGTACCCAAATCCTAGTCGAATGCTCTAAAAAATTATGAAGTAAATATAAAACCACAGTCTGATATGATAGAAATGGGTACCGTATGAAAATAAACTATCTCCTGAACATAAATATGGGCTAATCTTTTAGTACTGAAGATCATCTGAAAAGGAATAAAATGTGCCTACTTGGTCAAACGATCCAAAATAACCCATTCCCAATTCCATATGAGAATGGGAAACCTTTGAGTCAATTCTCTAGGACACTGATGCTTGGCCTCAACCAGCTGACAACATTGGCAATGAGCTACAAAGTCTACCCTACCTCTCTTTATGATATCCCACCAATAAAGTTGCCTCAAATCTCTACTTATTTTGGTTGTATTGAGATGAATATAATATTTAGAGTCGTGACCCTCATGATGAATTGATTGAATCAAGTTATAAAGATGAGGAGCGTAAATATGACCTTGAAATATCAAAATACCCTCGAAATCAATGGTGTGCCTCTCAGAATCACCACATACCACCTGATCATGGAGGAAACACAGCTTGTTATCCTTATAGTGATGATTACGAATCTGCTTAAATAGGACGATCTCACCTCCACACAAGCCAAAATCCTTGTAGGATCTAAAATATTGAGGCAAACCATCAAATTTGCTAAGGATTGAATGTCCCATACCATAGGCCTTTAAGAAACTGATATGAATACCAAGCTACCTATACTCATTGTCTTGTGACTCAAGGCATCAACTACCATATTTGCCTTACCCGGATAATACAAGATGGAAAACATCATAGTTCTTTAGCAACTCCCTCCATCTACGCTGTTGAGCATTAAGCTCTTGGTGGGTCATAAGATGCTAAAGATTGTGATGATCGATGAAAATCTCACAATACACCCCATACACATAATTTCTCTAAATCTTGAGTGCAAAAAATACCGCCGCCAACTCTAAATCATGAGTGGGGTAGTGTGCTTATACACTTTAAGCTGTATAGAAGTATAAGCAATGACACAACCCTACTGCATCAAAACGCAACCAAGAATAACTGCCGTAGTGTCACAAAACATGATGAATCACTTACCCTTAATAGAAAAATTTAACATTAGAGATGAAGTAAGAAAATTATTGAGCTTTCCAAATCTTAACTCACACTCCTCGGACCATCGAAAACGAACTTTCTTTCCAGTTAATCTAGTCATAAGGGCTGAAATAGTGGCAAAGCTCTTAACCAAGTGCCTATAATAACCGTCCAAACCAATGAAACTACAAACCTTAGTCGGATACGTAGGCCTAGCCCAATCATGAATTGTCACAATCTTAGCTGGGTCTACCATGATATCGACTTTAGATATCACATGTCCAAGGAATGACACTGACTCAAGCCAAAACTAACACTTAGAGAACTTGGCAAAAAGCACATGATCTCACAAGCCTGGAGCACGATCCTTAAATACTGCACATGCTCCTCACTACCCCTCAAATATACAAAAATATCATCAATGAATATAATAATGAAGGAGTCTAGATAGGATATAAACACACGGTTCATCAAATCCATGAATGTGGTTAGGGCATTAGTCAACCTAAAATATATCACCAAGAACTCATAATGATCTTAATGAGTCTTGAAAACTATATTTGGGATATCCTTAACCTGAATCCTCAGCTGATGATAACGAGACCTCAAATCAATCATACAAACCATAACTGCACCCTAAAGTTGGTCAAATAAATCATCAATATGAGGCGTAGGATAATGGTTCTTCACCATATCCTTATTAAGCTGCCTATAATCAATACACATACGCATGGAGCCATCTTTCTTCTTTTTAAAAAATATATGAGCTCCTCATGGGGACACACTCGGTCTAATGAAACCCTTACCAAAAAGATCCTGAAGATAAGAATTTAGCTTCTTAAGCTCAGTAATAGCCATACGGTAAGGTTCCATAGAAATAAGTTGGGTGCCAGGATCAAGGTTAATAGCAAACTCAATCTCACGATCAGGGCAAATACCAGGTAGATTGGTAGGGAACACACCAGGAAACTAGCAAACAATAGTAAAAAAGTCAAGCAACGGGCTCTTTACAGGAGTATCACATATATAAGTGAGATAAGACTCGCAACCCCTTGATATAAGTCTCCTAGCACTAACATAAGAAATAATCCCCGTTGGCTCATGGCTAACTTCTCCTTACCACATGACTAGCGGAATGCTGGGCATGGCTAAGGTAATGGTCATGGCAAAAAAATCCATAACCGTATGATCGTAGGATAACTAGTCCATTCCTAGAATCAAATCAAAATCCAGTATATCCAAAATAATAAGATAAACATAAGTACCAACATCACTAACTGTCATGACACATGATCTGAATACTCGATCCACTACTAAAGAATTACCTAACATATGATCTGAATACTTGATTCACTACTAAAGAATCACCCATGGGAGTAGATACATGCAATGACATAGATAAGAAGAACTAGTCAAATCCAATTGTGGTGCATAATAAAAAAATATATTAGAATAAGTGGATCCAAAAAAAATTAAAGCATAATCCAACTCGCTGCACACTAAAATTATTCCTGTAACTACAACATCCATAATCTTAGCCTTTGGTCTAGTAGGTACTACATATAACTAACTACGCTCTCCACTTGACTGGGCACCTGCCTGACATCCTATCCTTTCGGCCTGATTGCCACCTTGAGCACCCTAATAACTACCCATTCAACCTTGGAAGCCACCTCTACCTAAGGGAAAAACTACCCTAATAGAGTAGCACCCTGGGCTAAAACAACCATTGCCCACGACTAAGGCACACTCATGAAAAATAACCAGGAAGTCCACAGGTAAAACAAGAGTCATAAACAGAACCAAAACTCATAGATCAAGCTAAACTAGAGTAACCACCATGTCTAGCATGACCTGCAGACAAACCTCTCAAAGATTGATCACCACCCTTATTAGGGCAATCACTGGTACCAAACTGACCTCCGTCAGTAGTCTGAAGAGCTTCCTAAACTGGTTGACTAGTCTAGCTCTTAGGTTGAAGAGATGGACATAGAGGATACCCAACACAAAAACTACCACCTTTGAATTGGGAACTGCTATGGTTCCCACCAAATCTACCCTGGAGATTTGGCCACTTATCATGATCCTCACGATGCATGTCCTCCATCACTTTAGCATGATCTAAAACTCAGCAAAGGTCCTACCCAAAACAATAGACTCTAAGTAGCCATCCAAATAGGGAGTCTTATTCCTCTCAGAATGAAACAAACTCTCTTATACTCTTTATCCAAGATAGAAGTTGCATGCCTAGCTAACTTATGCAAGTGGGCCTCATACTCGGCCACTATCATAGAACCCTGCTTCAATCTAGTAAACTAATTCCTTAGTCAATCTCTAAGGCTACATGACATAGACTTCTCCAAGAACATCTCGGAGAACTAAGTCCATAACAGAGAGAAGATCCAGCTAGCCTAAAACTCATAAAATCTCTCTACCAGTGTTAAGCAGATAAATCCAACTTAAATATGGTGTAACCCACACCACGAATCTCGATAAGGCCTAATCTATAGAGCCTATCCTCACAAGCAGTAAGAAAATCAAATGTATCCTCTCCAAGAGCACCAAGAAACCTAGGTGAACCAAATTCAAAAATCTACCCAGCATCTTCTGCTTCTCAGTAGATATAGTAGGCTGGGTCATAACTGGCTGAGCGGCTATTGGCTAAATAACTGCCGACATAGAAAAACCCTTAAATCCAAGAGCTATACCTGTAAGTTGCACTCTCTCTTAAATAGTCAGTACACCTTCAAATAGCGCACCATCAATAATACCCAACAGCTAAATCAAGGTATCTTTGAGCAATGATGAAGAAATATAACCTGGTGGAGCCTGGGCTGGTCCATGGCCCACCACTGGTTATGGCTGAGAAATCTCTAGCTAAGGTGTGTGACTGTGGTTTTAGAGGAGGTGGCCGATCCTTGTCCCTAACTAGTCACACATCATAAGGCTATCCTCAAACAGAAATAGGATCCCCAAGCTAAGTCTCAGGACCCTCATCACACATAGATATAGCACGTGTCTTTGGAATTTATAAAAGAGTAAAGTCAGGGAAACACTCTACAAACAAACTCAAACTCTTAGCACAATACGAGTGAAAGAAGTGAAGAACTCCTAAGGATGTCCCATAGCCTCCCGAAGATAGGAAATGGACATCAATGTTTTGATCCGCAGGACTCCATTAGACACTTGCTGTTGTATTAATAATATAAGTGAAACCTTTGCTATGATACCAATTTATCATGACCTGATTCAGGATTCATAATGGCACCTACAAAAATCCACAAAAAGGTAAGCCAATACCATAACTTGGAGCTAAGGTAATGGGTTACTTCAATAGAAATGTCCAACTAGGCCTAAACACACAAATATAATTATAATTAACAATGTTCCACTAAAGAAAGACAATCAAAATACAGATACTAATCCCATGACCTAGTAATATTAGTACAAGAGCAGCTAAGTATGATAATAGAAATACAAGCCTAAAATAGTCAATACTTCCATCTCAAATACAAAAGACTGAATAGAGATAAAGGGAAATAAGTGATTTGAAACTCTAAGAGCTCACCTATCTCTGAAAGATCAACACTGCACGATCTTAACTTAATAGAGGTAAGTAGTACTCGAGTCTACACCAAAAATGTACAAAAGTCTAGTATGAGTCCTAAAACAAAGGGTAAGCAATAGAAATCATTGGCTGACTGAGCTAAATTATGATATAAAGATGATATAAAGAAAGATAATATCTCTAAGTCAAGGTACCGAATCAAACCTAAATCATCTTCATCATCATTATAAGTAGTATGATATTATGATATTCATATCAATACACACCAATACCATCATATATAAGGAGTAATGGTTTGGAAGCATAAAGCAAAACTAACACAATTAAAATCGCATAAATACTTAGTTAGCGTATAAATATCCATTAGAGCATAAAGTAAAAGAACTCACCATAGCGTCCCATACCATCGGGGAGT